>NW_008794544.1:2342855-2379161 GCF_000699145.1 Aptenodytes forsteri
GTATTTAAAAGACGTGTAGATGAGGCGCTTAGGGACATGGTTTAGTGGGCATGGTGGTGTTTGGTTGACGGTTGGACTCGATGATCTTGGAGGTCTTTTCCAACCTTAATGATTCTATGATTCTACCACAGGAAAAGAGAGTGACAGAACAACTTGCTTGAGCAGCAACAGAGTAGGGACCACCTGTGCCCCATTTAGAGGGGTCTCATGAAGAACTTTGGATAGTTTTCATTGAACCATGGATACTGAATTAAGGCCTCGAGCTCATGTTTCAAGACAACTGAATGGAACTGAAACGAATTTTTGGTTTGAGAGTATAGTTCTCATCTGCCATAACAGTTTATTTGAAGTAAGTATCTCTATTCTAAATTATGTGCATTTTATTGTTATAGAGGGCTATGGAAGATTAATGAACTATTAATGGAGAGAAATGAGTTCTTCTGTAGGCTATGTTCTTCGAAGTGATTTTTCCACATCCCAATATTGAGAGCAATAATAGATCTATGAATGAGAACTTTGTTGTGAGTTAAGTAGCTTCACTATAAGGATTGTACTGAATTGATGCAGACATAAAATATGTGAATCAACAGGTTGGAAAAAAACAGATGATCATGTATGATGTAGGCTGTACATGCTCCAAGCATGCAGGAAAACTGCTATCATACTTCAAATCCTTATATTAGTGACTAAAAATGGCCAATTAGCTCTACTTTATCTTCTCCAAAGCTGAAGAAGGAAATAACCTCTTCATGCATCATGAAAGTCTCAGAATATCAAAATTTAAAAACAGTAAGTGTTATTTCATCTAAGAGTTGCTTCTGTAAAACAGTGATGTCAATAAAAATTGAAGCTTCTCTGTACTTTACAGGATCAGTCCTTGAAATTCTTTCCACAATCCAAATTGACAGCATTTTAGAACAATTGTTTTTCATTATGGGTACTTTAATTCCCCTGCTTCTAAACCAAATCATTTTTGTTTATATACGAAGTGTCAACAGATACTGTACATATTGAACTCATAAAAGTCTTGTGTATCACACAGCTAAGTAAAGAGAAGAAAAGAACTGAGGCATATACCAAAATGCTAGTCAAAACTATTGAATTGTACTTTTAAGGGTCCCACTGCAGAGAAAAGCTTTCTGTTTACTTACTCAAAGTAGTGGCAGTTAACAAGAATGCATTAAAAAAAGATAAGTGATAACACTTCTAAATTCAGCTAATCCTCATTTTTGCTTTTTGTCTGTGACCAGAAGCTATTTTGTCATGAAAGCTCCAAGACTTCAGCAGTTTACATTTAAAGAAACTCTTTTTTCCTTCTGAGCTCTTAGAATATGCAGCAGCTACCATAACTATCTGGAGTTTGTGCTATAGAAATAAATTTTTTCTTTTTTATTTTTTCTTCTCTTATTTTATTTTAATCTTCAAGATCAGGAAAAACATAGGGTTTGTTTTGCATAAATTCTTTGAAAAGAAATCTCTTTGATTTTAATATTTTTTGAGTACTATTGATGTAAGATCAAACCTTCTTTAAATGGTTAGGGATAAAATATTGAAGTAATACAATACAGCAGTTTTGGGACAAGAACTGCATAAATCAGCTAAAGGCCCTTTAAAGCACGTAACTGGCTGGCAAAAGCAGACCCATTTCAAAACTGTCATAACACCAGCTTGTTTTTCAATTCTATAACTCAGAATGTCTGGATTTCAATAACTTTTTTTTTTTCCTTCAGGGTGCAACGCAAATATTGTAACGAAAACCACTATACATTCTGTGTGTGTCTGAGTACAGCTATTATATACAGACCAGATCATCCTTGTCTCTTTTCTATAGGCGTATGTATGTACAACCATTTAATATTTATTTCCCTTAGTAGTCAAAATGTACAAAGTAGCCACAAAACATAAAAGACACAGACTCTATCTCAGGTTGTTAAACTCTATGGCCTGATCCTGCCATGAGTTTAAGAGGAAGGGGATCCTGTGGAGCCCCATTGGTTCCTGCCTGCTTGTGCAGAGCTCATTGCAGGGTCACAGATTAAATTGTACTGTATGTATGGTATTAAATGCCCACTCACAAACACCTTCAGATGCATAAAAAACATTTTTTCAAAACATGGAGTGGGCTTCATGAACGTGTGTAACAATTTGCAAGCACTATAGTCGCATTCTGGTGTCTATGCCGTTGTATTTCCTCTCTACTGGCAGACCTAGTGCACATGGCTGGGACATGCTTTTTAAATTAAGCAGAATGTTAAATAAACTCATGCAGATGATATAATTCGTGAAAGTGTATTTCACTGATTACAGAGGGTTTTTTTCAAATGATGGTTCCTTTTGGATCTATCATGACAACCAGCTGAAACAAGACCAAACTTTTCTGTAGGGTAATCAGGGAGAATTGGAGTTGGAATAGGCATAAACACTAATATTATGTGTTCATGGAAATAAAATTTATTAGTTAGAATTCCTCAATAATATGGTGATCCATACAGTCTCAAACAAATCTGGATAACGTTAATATATATTCTATGACACACTAGTATTCCAAGGCACAGTAGTGGGTAAACAAGAGGAGGAACTTATGGCCAAAGATTAACAAATATCATAAAATCAGAAACATTACATAATAAAACATGTTTTCTCACAAATTAAAGAATATAATTTTATAAATATATTTTAGTTTTGACTAACAGATTATGATGGTCATCATATAAAAATATTCTGTTAACATTACTTTGTGTAAAAAAAATAAAACCCAGGAAAAACACTGAAAATCCTGTGCCAATTTCAAGTCTCTTTTGTGAGCATTTCAGTGAATGATATTATTAGCAAGAAGTGATAGACAAATAGGAAATGTTAAATCCACATCAAAGAGTATTAAAGTTGGATACCTGTCTTTATGTTTGTTAAGCTACACAAGGGAAAAAGCACTAAGCATGAGCTATTTACAAAATCAATTTTATGAAAAATCATATTCTTCAGGAATCTAGAATACAATTATTTGCAGAAACTACTCAGCATAAATTTTTGAATAATATATAAATATCAAGATAATTGTGAATCGGTAAAGGACAATTCAGAGAAGAAAAGGGGAGAGGATATTTGTCAGCTAAATTATTCATTGTAAATTATTTGCTCAGGTCCATTTATTATTTAATTAGTCATTTGACCAGCAAGTTTAGCACCTGTAGGATCCCCTCCAGGAGCAGAAGTGGCAGACGACAGTGGAGGCAGCAGGGCTGGGGGAAGAAAGCAGTTCCCGCATTGTGCTACGGGACTGACCTCCTGAGCTTGCATCTGGCTGCAGGGCCCTGCTGAAGAACCCCCTCCAACCAAGCCAGCTCCACAGCGGTACCTCATCATCTCCCTAAAGATACAAATTCACTAGATGGGGTACTGGCCACGTGGTCACGGCATGCTGCTGGCTGGAGGTACTGACAAGGGTTATTGAGACCAGGAAACAGTTAATGGAAGATATAATGAGAACGAACTGGCTCATTCCCAGGTGGAAAAAAAAAAAACACACCTACCCCCAAAGTCTGAAGAATTGAGAAGTTCTTTTAATTAGCATGCTACTAAAATGTCAAAACTTGCATGCTTCCCTCTCTTGCTGACAATATCACTCACAACTGACTGACGACAATTATTTTTTTTTTTAGTTCTGACATGGTAAACACCTTTACCTTACAAAAATCTATTTATCTATGTTCTATATACGTCAAATATTCTTCTGCTACATTGGTGCATCTTCCATTGCAGTTATTGCAATGGGAATTGTACTGATATTACAAGAAAGTTGGCTTAAGGTGATTACTTATTATATTTTCAATGAAGAGAAATTTGGTCTGCAAGTTCTAATTATTCTCATAAAAATTGTCCCTGACACAGTGCCCAGGAATCCAGTTAAGTTACACCAGAGATTAATTTTTCTCATTATAATTTTTTAATTGTAAAAAGAAGCACAAGAAAGTTTATTTAAATTTTACAGTAGTTCCTCTTTAAAAGGTCAGTTTAATATTTAATTTGAAATCGGGTAAAATGTGTGTGTGTGTGTGTGTGTGTGACAAAGAAATGTTTAAACAATCAGACCTGACAGATGCTGACAGATACTGCCTAATATTCCTGCATGCAGATTGCACTGTGAGTCACAAGGCTCAAGGTCGTGCATCTATAACCACCCAGAAAGCTTTCTTCTCTACTTGATGCACAAATTTAAGTTCCATTAAAGCTAATGTAAGATACAGATGCTTACTGGAAGGAGAATAGACCAGTCTTCCAAAATGCTGCATAATCAGCAGTGATGTGATTCATAGCCATCGTTCCTAACCTTGGTAAATTATTTTGCAGTGATTAAATAAAACACTCATGCAACAATAAACCTGTTACCTTATCATATATAAAAAAATCTCTTGGGGATATGATACTATAAACAGTCAAAAAAATGAGGAAAGGATTGTCCCGCTAGCCCCTCCCTTCCAAATGTCAACACAGGTAATACTTTCTAAATTTTTTTCAGACTCTGTGAAAACATTGACTTTCCAGCAAAATATTTTGGCTGAAAAATCTCCATATTTTGATTGAAATTGTCATTGTAATATCTCATGGGAGATTCAGTTCAGGTACAGATTTTTGTGTCACTCAGGTGCATCAAGAGCACCCCAGCGGATGGGACACTCCATGTTTCTTTCTCTTTACTCCCCAAGGATACCCATTTGCTGGAGACCTGCTTGCTACTCTGTGAAAAATTTGATGATGGTTTCCTTCTTTCCTTCCTTCCTTCCTTCCTTCCTTCCTTCCTTCCTTCCTTCCTTCCTTCCTTCCTTCCTTCCTTCCTTCCTGCCTTCCTGCCTTCCTTCTGTCCCTTTTTCCCAACTGTCATGGTAGCTACAGGACCTGCCACTTTAATACACAGTTTGGTCTTTTCTCAGAAGCAGAATGCACAAAGCATTGGTTTCCTTTGTGCATATGGAAAGGTTCGTCTCAGTACACAACCTCTCTGCCTAGACCCAACATGTGTCATTTGAATGGCTCTTCAGATCCCTCCTTGGGGTACACTGTAAAGTCCTGAGAACTGCTGGCTGGGAATGGGCACATGTGGAGGGAGTTGCAGGGAGGCTTGGTGAAATTTCCCCTGAGTCACCAGCTGAGAATGACTAGGAAAAGCACATTACCTAAACTAACTGCAGGTCTGAAAGAAAGCCTATGCTTGTTTCTGGGATACTAAAATATTTTTATTTATTTTTAGTTGTCCTCTGGTTGTTCACTGAACTTTGTATTAGAGAGAGCTGAGTCTTGAAATCACTTCTTGATTCTAGCTGGGGGAAAATGGGGTTGGGTGGGATGTGTGGTAGATTTATAAAAATCACGGTCACTTGTTTGCAGAAACATTAATGTGATTTTGGCTTTGCCTGCAATAGAGTTTGTTGTTGACTCTCTCCATGCCTGTAACTGATCCTAGCTTACAGTTACCACAGATCTTGAAAGATATTAGGGGCAGCAACATGATTGTTTGAGAATCCCAGGCTTATTTTATGGTAAAAAAAATGTATGCAACACTTAGTAGGTGAGCTCTCTGGATCTCTCTGTCTTCTTCTCCCTGCCAAGGTGGAGTTTGGCTGCCTGTCCCTTTTGACCCTGCTTGTCAGCTTATATCAATAAAAAAGCCTATCTCAGAGAGGGGGGAAAAAGCTAAAGACCTACTTGTTTTTCACTCCATGAAAGTAGTTTCTCTTTACATTTCAGGAGGGCCCCCTCAACTTAGGCTTTAAGGAGTTCAAAGATCGACTCTTCCTCTAATCACAGAAAACACATCAGAGTAATCAGCATCCTGGGAAAGGAAGGGCAGAAAAATTATGGGACAATTTAATGGTGATTTATTGAAAATTGGTAACTGGCAGCAGCACTTTATGGAGGAATCTCTGGATCAGCTCTACATTTTACGCCTACTGTGGTTATGAAAGAGGAAAATAAATGGAACCTGATCCCTAACTGAAATGGAAACCTCTTGTTACTCACTGCCTTTGGGACATTGGCATTTCCCACAGCATAACCTGCTATTTTCCTAAAACATACCTCCAATTTTTTAGGGGGTCCATTGTATTTACAGGAAATCAGGACAGAGTACAGGATTTATAGTAACTACTGTTTGGTGTCTTCAACTGGCGTGCCTGTTTAGTGTTTGTGAATGAGGTGTCCCGGTCTGCGACAAATGCTCGGGAAGACATTGTGCAAGCATCTCTTGCATAGCTCAGCCAATGCACCTCAATCTTGACCTGCCACAGCTCCACTATTTCAGTCCCAAAGCTCTTTTAAGCAGAAACTACCAATCACGTAAAATGGTACTATTGTTTCATGATGTGCTCAAACGGGGACTAGGATGAAACCATCAAACTCATTTTCACTTGTGACCCAACCTAGTGAACTCTAGTCATGAAAGGCAGGAAGAATACCTACAGCTCCTAATAAAAATATAGTCAGGATAAGAAAGTCTTACAGTTAAAGAACACCTGGGCATTTGTGCTATTAATTCCCATCTGAAATGGCTTATTCAATGTAAAATACATATTAGTAACACTACTGAAGACCTGAGCATATTGATAATGATGAGATGGGCCAGGAGCAATGAGAAAAGGAAGTATAATGAAGAGATTACAATCAGAAAGGGTATTAAGGGAAATCTTGCTTAATGAGGCTATTGGTATCAAACTACATTATTCATAGGGACTTCTGATTAGAGACAAATGTCAAATGTAACACACATTTCTGGTTGGTAAGTCTTCATTTGCATTTCAAATAAACACTGTTTGTTCCAGGCTTTAGCGTTAACAAACTGCACTTTTAGTTTTGAGTAAGTTTTGCCACATTCACAAAACACCTTTAAATCAATAATGCAAAAGATGAACTAGGGCTCTTGAACATAAAAATTCATTTAGACTTAGAAGTCACCCAAAATCCCATGCATTTAATGTTCACCAATATGTCTAAGAACAGGATGGATAAGGGCTATGCAAGACAGATTTCTCCGTTCTCCAATTTTCTTCCTATCTTTCCTCCCTGTGTCTGTTGATATTACAACCAAAAGTGCCTTCAGCCTTAGAAGCTATGGCTCTACCACTTGAGGGCAGTGGATGGCTTTCTGTGCTGAATTTGAATAGGCATTTTTCTTTTATTTCACTACATATGTACTTCTTTTTCCAATCTGAGCACCAGTTCTCTGTTTTCCTCTGGTCTTTCCCAAATCCTCCATCCTTTTGTGCTTTTTCACTTCTTCAGTAATTCAGTTTACCCACTTCACACAATGGGACATTTCCCTTCATTTAAGATATGCCTTTCAAGGTGCATTTCTCAATCTCAATGTACCAACAAAGAAAGAACCAACAGAGAGTTAAGTGAGATTGGGCTTCAGAGACTTGTTTAATAAAACAAGTTTTTTAAACCTACATCTTAGCAGCTTGTGATATAACTTCACAGAGATACTTTGATGTTCTCCGTATGTTGGCAGAAATCTGTGCAATTTGTAGTAAATTATTCTTAGAACACCTCAGTGTATATGGTAAACAGAATCAGCATAAACCTTTCTTTTTGCAATGAATTGTTAAAGCATGTCATCAGCACTATCATAATTTGATTTGAATAAGAGTTATATTATGTGAATTAGAGTTACATTAATTAGTGCCGTAGTTTTAATTGAGCAGAGTGTGTGATGGCATTTATTCAAATTCTGATGAACTGTGTGTCCTAAATGTTTGGTAACACTTTGTCAAAAGTGACATAATCACTGTTACTGTTCTTAGTACTCATTGCTGGAACATGAATCATACTTAATTGTTTTGGTCTTCATGTGGGTCTAAAATGTCATACTACAGAAATCCTATTGTAATTTTCCAAAGCATTAATTAGTGCTACTATACCAATATGAACAGATAAGTTACATAAGGAAACAGAAAGAGCCATAAATTCAAAATTCCTAATTAAAGAAATCTCACTTTTGATGCCTAAGAGTGGCTGCACTATGTGAAGAAAATACCAAACATCTGTATTTATCAGTAAGCCAAATGGAAGAGCCTCCATTTGGCTCCATTTACAGTTAGTACTGTAAGCACAGACTGTGTTAAATGACCCTTTGCCACAAGTTGCCCCAAAAGTCAGTTTGCAGGACCCCAGGTCCCATGGTACCTTATGGCACTGGCTCTCTCTGGGCGGCCACTTTTCAGCCTTGTGCTTCTGACCTTGTTTCCTGCCTTTTAATGAATGTCTACCCAGAGGGTTGCAGAAAGGCCCAGACTTGCTCTGAGCACAGCTAGCAGCAGAGGAGGGATTTAGATGTAAGTTTGGGTCTTGCAACTGGTCAGCATCGCGCCTGGATGGAGGATGGAGGTTCATTCCCTATCTGGGTTCTCCTTCCCTTACAGCACAGAGACTTGGGTGAACCAAGAAATGGCTCCAACAGGAGGGATTCAACATTTCCCTTTCACACAAAGGAGCCGGACCCTCATCCCTGTGGTTTATAGCAAGATGAAGATTTTCAAAATTATCGAATGACTTCAACATCTTTGTTTTTTTGAAGCCCTCATTGAAACGTATTAGTGATATTTAATTTTCAGGGATGGGAGTTTGGTTTGACAGGCATTTCTCTAACATTTTTAAGCATTGACCTTAAATGAGGCATATAAAATAACTGGCCTTTTTTGAAACCTTGGTGCACATAGGAATTTACTGGGGAATTTAGGAGCTTTGGAGTTTCATTAAAAGAGTTTTTGCACTATGTTTTAAAGAAGGAAAAAAAACTACAGATTTTAAAAAAAAAGGTCAAATGAAGAATCATCCTTAAATGACATTTTTACGCTTATAGCAATTTTTAATATCTGTAAATGAAGAATTATCCCTTATTTGATGTTTTTAAGACCATGATTAAGAGTAAAACTGTCAAAGGTAGGGATATCTTAAAATAATGTTTTTACAATCACACTGTTCTGAGTAAAATGTCAGATGAACTACTTTGTGCATGGCTGTTTTTAAGTGTATAACTATAAATTTAAGTGTTAGATTACATCACTATTGGTGTTTTTCAGATCGCTGTGCTTATAAAGACATCATTTTAGTATAATCCTTCCTTTAATGCTTTTATGATCACTCCAACATTTAATAAGTGTACGTGAGGAATTTTTCTTCATCTGTTGTCTGTAACCATCTAGTTACATGTGAAAATATTTTCAGCACTGTATTGTGTTGTAATGTATGTGTCAATAAATAGATAACTATACACACATAAGTTAAATCAGCCAAACAGCTGATTTGGCTGGCAGGCATCTTTATCTGGGCAGACTTCAAGCTTTCTGCAAAAGAACTCTTTTTCCCCCAGTTCAGAGGTTATTGCATCATTCGTGGAATTATCATCTCATGGCTAGTAAGCCTTTACTGCTAATGCCTGTGCTCAGCTTAATGCCGAGCCTACACAGGCTTTGTAGCACTGTGATGCGCTTCCCTCCTTACCAGCTGGTCTGGCTGCCTGTCCAACCTGCACTTGGCCAGCTAGGGCACATGCGTGGTAGAGTCCTTCATTAGCTGGTGAGAGAGTTGTAACACAGGACCCCTCAAACAGCATTGCTGGACCTATCATGGATATGAAACAGGGTGGTAAGGCAGGGGAAATAAAGAAAGGAAACATTCTCCAGAAACCCTTAATTAAAGATTCTGTCATAATGGATAAGTACAAAGCTTCAGACTGAAAAGAGGGCACAGTTTGTCTTTGAGTTTCAGCATTTTTGAGTGCTTGATGTGTCAGTATCATTGGGTCCTTTAGCATCATTTATCTCAATATGTGCGTCTGTGTGCCAGTAAACGTGTGTATACACGTGGATGTATGTGAGTATAAAGGGACTTATTTTTGGATGTTTTATATTTTCATGCTTTTCTTTGTGGTATTTGAACAATTGGCTTTCTTCCTCCAAAAGAGTGGAAATGAGCCAGCTAGTTTTGGTTGTTTGTTGTTTTTTTTTTTTTTGACCCAAAGTTCTTCTACTTAAGTTTTTGCACATTTCAGACAAATCTTTTTATTTGCAGAATGACAACAATACCCTCTGGATACTTTAAAGATGTAGTGCAAGCTTTCTTATGAATCACTGAACAATATTCAGTTTTGCTCTTCCAATTTTTCTAAAAAATCGCCTTGTTTAGAAGTTAATTTTTACACATTCTTGTTTTTTTTTCAGCGGTCTCTTTAGGCATTAACCTCAGTTTGGCTCTTTTTTTCATTCAGCCTCACAGATTCTGTCATGAGATGAGCCCTTTATAAATTAATAAAGTAATAAAATGAATAAAGCGTGATGTAACATTTCTTAGTGATTGCTGTAATGTTAAAAACATCAAATGAAGCATTAACTTCATTTGATGTTTTTATAGCTAGATATACTGAAAAAACATCAAATAAGGATACCCTGAATTTCACTTTTTCACTTGGGACAAGAATGTTTTATGTATGCTGTCTGTCAGAAGACTGCAATGGAAACTTTAAAATACATATGCGTTATCCATCTATATAATTTTCTGTTCTCTTTGGCCTTCTATCATTTTTGTTTTGTTTTATCTTTTGCATACTTTTTCTTTACTTTGTGACCCAGTCTATCTTTATTCCTCCGTTATTAACAATTATAAGCATTTCGGTGAGCCTGTGTGTGCTTCACAGTCTAATGTTTCCATCACACTGTATTAAACTACCAGTATATTTCCTGGCATGGTTTTGGCCTGGGCCACTGAGAGCTCTCTGACAATGCTTCAGCATGGTGCAGTTGGTTTTGTGGACTAGAAACTATTTCCAATAGGGAGATTTTGAATTTGGGGGCAATAGGAGAATTTAACTCTATGGATAAATTTTGTATAGCAATTCTCCTCAGAGCCACTGAACAGTCTTTGCCATTTTAGTTATTAATACGGAAATAGTCAATGGATTTTCTATAGACAGAACAGCAACTGTTTGTCTTCACAGAACCATTGGTTAAACTTCTTTGATACAAAATGCTGACCTGTGGCGAGGCTTTGTCATAGCTTCCGGTGGCTTTGGGGGTAAATAAATCCACATTTGCTAAAGCAAGTTAAACCGCTTTTGAAGCATCTCAAACAACAACAACAACAAATTATTCAAATATTTTAAAATAGCTGTAATATTAAAAAATATTTAATATTTAAAATGTTGGGGTTTTTTTTATAAATGGGGATAAATGCTAGAGGTTAGGTTACTTTTTAAGATAAAGAACAATAGCTTTTGCTACCTTTTCTCATAGATTTCCTAATTCTCCAAGTAAAAAGCTAGGAGAATCAGATTAATCACTTTTGCCAATTTCCGAATTTTTGATGGGAAACAATTCTTGTCAGTGAATAATTCTCCCTTGCCATCTCAGACTCCACAGGGGGGTAGATGACTGTCTTACTTATCTTTAAAGGTAGCTTTCTTTGGCATTAAAATTATATTGCAATCAGTAAAGGTTCTGACTTACATCCCTGTCATATTTAGCAGCAAAATCTTATAGGATATTCAAATAGCTCTCCATCTTATCAGATGTTCAAATTACATGCCTGTTTTCAGTTAAATGCAAGAGAGTGAGGGAGAGAGCTCAAGTGCTAGCCCAGTGATTGCCCGTACTGCTCAATTCTTAATATTGCTCCCTGGCAGAGTTTTGGCCCATGTCAACTTGCAGTCTCTGAATTAATGCCAGGGCATGATTTGTGTGCATAATATGCACCAAAGACCATTCCCAATAAAGAGTATGGACAAGACTGTACCAGGTTATGCTTCCTTTACCCCACGTGTTTCTCCAACACTATCCAGCAGGCTCTGAACACTTCAAATATGCTTCCATATCACACTCCCAGTAACAAAGCATATATGATTGGCTTCTTCATGTCCAAACCACCACTCTGATGGCTTGAAACACAATCCTCATGATTTCTGAAATATTTGGAACAGACACATATACACACACACAAACACACACACAATCCCCACAACGAAGGAAAAGTTAGTTTGATTGTAGGACTACAAAGATATAACAGGAAGCCCAGAGAAAGACCTACAGTCAAATACTTTCATGTGAACCCACCCAGATTATGGCACTAATCTTTTGGCCAGAGACTAATATCTGTCCCTCTTATATTTTGGTGCATAAACATAATGATGTCTCTCTCATCACTTTTGCTACAAAGTAGTAACCTCCAGCAGGATGGGAGGAAAAATGGCTAGCTGTCATAATGTCTTCAATTCTTACAATTTATTTAACGTTTTACATGTGTCAGACCCTTCAGGTAAATGGTTTTTTTCATGCTCGTATAAAGGAATGTACCTTTGACAAACACAGCCACCAGGTCCTTGGAAATTATAATGTTATTTTCTGTCTTGGTGAATATTTGAATTAAAAAAATCCCAAACATCTACCCATAATCTTAATAAAAAACTTGACAAAGTCCAGAGAAAAGGAAGTTATTAGAAGTGTTTTGGTGAACGTATCTAGGTTTACACATCTCATGCATAAAACTAGCTAAGTCCCTTTCATATGATCTGCAAAGGTCAAAAAGAAGGGAAAGGTTCTGTATTTTGACAGCAGTCATCTTCCGCTGGTCACTCAGGTCCTTCTGTCATTGCAGCATGGCTGGCAAGAGAGTTCATGTTCAGATGTCACATTCTTTGGATCTTAATGGTTGAGAGTCTTACTTATCCAGACCATTAGTTTAAAACCATTTTTAATTAGTTTTCCCTCTCTGCAATTTCTCCTCTACTAAGCATGTATTTTGAGCAAATATCTGGCTTCTACCATCAGAACTATTTTCAAAACTTTTGGAAGTCAGTCTTTCCTTTAGGAAAATAAAATCAGTCAAATTCTATCTCCAGGTCTTCTTTATAGACCTTTTCATTGTAATGTGAACCTTTCCTGCATCTAGCATAGCCTTGCAAGAAGACATGACACATTTCATAACTGTTGTTTTCAGGCTCTTGGCAAACTATGCCAGATATTGCTGCCTTGGTTCCACCAAATTCATGTTTGGAAGATTTGCCTTGCAATCATCACAGCTAGAGACTTAATTATTTAAGGGAAAACAGAGACTGAAGAACAACTTACAAGTCAGTCTGTTCCCTGACTATACTTAATGTGTTGTCCCAAGGGTTATGCCCCCACATACTGGGAAGCATGAAAATAATATTTACATTCTCTATTATTTTTAAATAGTCATTTCATTAGAGGGTGGAATTTATATGCAACACAGAAATAACAGTACTATGTACATTAGTTGAGGCAAAATGAAACCAAAGATATATATATATTTATGGTTTGTTTTTTTTTTTTAATAGGATAGATGCCAGAATACTAACCATCAATGTTTAACAATGAACAAGGAAGCTATGTTCCTTCTAACTTTAAGTTTCTTGACTTTGGCTGAAATAACTTTTTAGAAAGGTGTACACAAAAAAGAGAAAGAATTAACCACACAGTAAGTGAGGTTAAGTCTTTCTAGATTATCATAATTTTGAAGCTCTTTGGGAGATCAGATGTGGATGAAACATCCAAGGAGATATGAACAAGACCAAAAAAAAATATGTTTCAGGGAAGCCAGAGGCTTCACTACCTGTAAAAATACATGTATTTTTACAAAAACGTATTTGACTGTGAGTAAAAATGTATTCAGATTGGCCTTATGGACATCCAGTAACGATAACTGCACACAACTGATGGCACACATCTGGATTTTTGTCTATAGAACAAAAACCACCACAGAGTGTAACACAATTCGAAGGCTCAAAAGAATCTGAAAACTAGAGAGTTTAAGGTCATGGACAGTTCGTTATAACTGCAGTCATTACTCTCTTTTCTCTTTTTTTTTTCACCTTCTCACTTCTCATCCTTTTGCTGATCTTCCCTTTACTGTATGCTTTCTATAAGTACTCATTACTGCTATTTAACGTGTTAACAAATATTAATAGGTATCTCAGTGGTAAACTACAAGGCAGGATATAACACAGACAAGTAAGATTTACGCACCTCATTTTAAGAAAAATATAATGGAAAAGCGTAATAAAATTAACGAGTAGTGGTTGTTTTTTCTACCAGTGTGTAGCTGAGTAATCATGCTGCCCATGGGATCAAAAAGGTATCTTGATTGTGAAATAATGCCTTCAGCTTTTGACTTTCTATTGCAATATATAATAATGTGTCCTTAGACCACAGTACGCAGTGTCTCTTTCCTCAGAGCATGTAGTACCCATTTTGCATTAATCAGGACACAGTAAGGATCTTTTTGGTCTACAGAAATATGATGAGCTGGGGAATATCTGCATCAGGTATAGTGGGGGAGGACGAAAGATAAGTTTTCCTTTAGCGTATGCAATGTGATGAACAGAGCAGGGAATTGCTAAAGAGAAAATAGATGCATGTGTTTGCACAACAGTTATAGCTTAGATGGAGTGGAACTCCACCTAAAATAGTGTCTGTCTATGAAATATGGAAGAAAACAGGGAAGGTTAGGACTGTGTATGCTGGTGATAACCTGGCATGGATCAAATGAGTTTTCAGGTTAAAGGGGGTAAGAGTGGAGAATGGTGCCTAGGAAAGATGTCTTCTAGCACTGGCCTTGATTGCATATGGATTGTATATTGTGTCTTCATTGCATGTTTTTTCCCATGGGACCTCTTTTGTGTTGACAGTTTAGTTTCATAAGCATTCGTACTGGTTGCTTGTCATCTGGGTGGATACGATAGGAACCTCTACTCTCAGAAAATTAAGTACCAATCTGTTTACTTCCAAAAGAAAGTAAGTGAGAGAGCAGGGCTATGCAGATTAACGTGTCCTAAAACTGCAGTCCTCACAGTTCTAGGATGACCTCCTTCTCTTCATGCTATGGGCTTCTAAAGGCAGTACCTTGCTTTCTTCCAGCAAAAGTAGGAAGACCTGTACATTGTATAAATTCTATGGTCACTGTTGCTCATTTCTCTGTTATCTATGTGGTTTCTTTGTATCTTTGCTCATTGTAGGTAATTTGAAGTTTCTTTTACACAATGGGGCTGTCCAAAATGAAAAGGTCTTCTCTTCACTTCCATAGTACTTTATTCAGATGCAAAGTTGCAAGTCCTTCTTTAAGTATGCTTTTTTTCTCAAAAAGAATTTTGTAAGAGGGGAAAAAAAGAGTACATTTCCATCTTTTATGTCAATTGCATTTACTTAGAAGATCAGAACTTGTTGCTGTTGCACTTACTGTCATTCTCCTTTACCTCCAGTATTCTTAATAAACTTTACTTCCTGTATCTTCTCCTCCCTCTTTGTTGTAAAAATGGATGCTCTACCTATTTTACTGGAAGGTTCCTGGACTTTCCAGTAGTTTCCTATCAATGGATCGCCTTAGAAACTGAGGATGTCACCATTTCCAGTGACATTAAGTCCCTTAAAGAAGTCTCAATCTTGGACCAATCTGAGAAATAGAGACATGCTTTTTTCTTTTTTTTTTCTTTTTTTTTTTTTTTTGGTTGTGAGAATAACCCTTTAAAGAAAATCTAAAGTTGCACCCCTCATTACAAATAAAAGTACATTAAACATAAACTCTAACATTTAAAACAGCAAGATTGCACTTACATTGTATAATCGCTACACAAAGGGCCAATAATCACTTTGTTCAAAAGAGATAATGCAGCATAATATAAGTAGTAGTTTAAGCAATTATCTGGTAGAACAGTTAATCATCACCCTCAGTTCACAGCCTTTTGTTTCTCAGGAATACACATGTCAGATTGTAATTAAATGCATTCACACTATTCAGTGCTGTGCAGGCTGCCTGGGTGAACAGTGGAACCAAGCTGGAAAACACAATACAGACAAGTTTAGACACAGCTTTTATGGCTGTGTCTGCCTGGCATGGGGTCCTTGCTGACAAATTTGTTATGTAAGGGTGAAACCACATGGCAGTAAATTATTTATTAAAGAATGTAATTTATGGTAAAAACGATGTCTATAGAAAATTTATTTTCACAGTCTTTTTATATTTTCAGAACATTTTGTTACAGCATGGATTATCTGTCTGGAGTAAATATTCTTACTCTGAAATTAAAAGTGAACTGTTTTTGGAAATGGAGTGATTAATTCAAAATTAAAAAGAATTGCAACTTCAAGGACACACACCCCCACCCAGAAAAAACAAACAAACAAACAACCCAATAAACAAAAAAAACCCCTAAAGGCAGACATTTTTCCAAAGTACATCTGCAGGTGCCTTTGCAGTTTTTAGAGTAGTCTGTGGCTGATTGAAAGAAAGGCAACTCAAGTGTGAAACAGTTTGTATTGTACACAGCGATCTGTGAGAGACAAGAAGGGAGGGAAAGGCAACTTTCTTGTTTTGCAATGTGGTTATTCCACGGCTTGCCTGAGACACAGTTCCAACCCCTAATGAAGACAGCGGAGACATCTGTTACACAGCATAGTCCTCACCATTGGGTGATTGTAATTATGGTTTTGAGAGATGGTGACAACTGATCCCCACAGCCAGATAGAAGTGTTCTAGCCTTGCTGTGAGTCAGCTGTGTTGTAGTTGTGCGCTCTGTGCTAAGATATAGACCTCCGCGATTTTCCAGGCTGCATATACAATGCTGTCTTAGATGAGTCCCGAACTTGAGCTTTTGCCTAGTCCACTCTTAATGCTTGAGTGCCAAACTATATTAAATCTGATAACTGTAAAAGATCTGTGTACAACAGAAGACCTCTTGCTAGCAATAAAGACACAAACTTAGTTTCTCATCCATTTCAAGTGGGGGAAAACCAAAACAAAATCCTACTTGTACAGCTTTAGTTGAGAGTTGTGTACATTTTAATGTCATGCATAATTGAATTTACCGGCCTGGGACTGATTCTATTGAGCCTGTATTTCCTGCTATATTTGACACAATGTTGATTATAACTTTCTAACCCAGCTATTCATGTAGTTTTATCTAATTTAGTAGTATCTTCTAATGAAATAAAAATATAAATGCAAAAGTACAGGTGGAAAAAAAAGACCTAAACTCTTCCTAGCTCCCTATATTCAATCAAAATATTTAAACCTCTGATTCTTTTCTATTTTTGCAGCAAGTTCAGGCATATGCAATGTGTATGAACATCTGAAGCAGTTTTCTTTGTTTCATAAAGCTCTTCCTCTAATACATTTTTGCCCATACCTTCCATAATAGAGATCTGTTACATCCCTTTTTTCCTACATGCACATACAGGTTATATGTGCTTTGTTCTCAAAGTTCTTGTTATAGTGCTGTAAAGAGTGTACATTCCAAATAAATCAGTCAAGGTGATATGAGAGAGCATGCAGCTGATCTTCATGGAAAAGAACTAGTAAATAAATATAACAAGTTCTTCAACAGTCCTGTAAATAAGGTGGCATTCTGTTTATAATTCCCAGGACAGTGATGTCTTGCTGTGCTTGCATTGACTTTGCTAATATTAGTACCCAGATAGTATAGCTTACCATATTATGAGCCAACCATAGCAGGATGCAGCAAATTCTGATATGGTAAATAAAAGTGAGACTATTTGATGGCCTTCTCTAGGTCTGTCCTGTAATGATTATTGTATGTTGATGGATAATCTTTTAAGGAACCCGGTTGAGAGAGTCAAAGGTGTTTGACATTTGCAAATGTCTGTATTCTCAGCATGTATTTGAATATTAATTCAAAATTATCTGTTCAAAAGTCGATATTCCAGCACAAAGAGGGTTTCAAGAGCAGATGGCCTAACTGTGCCCCATCTTCAACATGAATCTGCAATGGATGGCCATAGATGTACCTGCTCAGTAACATACACTTTCCATAGTCTGTGGCAGTCTCATGATCAGGTATACAAGCCAAACAACCTAGAAAGCCCTGACACATATACAGCAAGGTATTATGGTCTTGTAGGTACCCAACTCAACCATTTTGTCTGTATTGCAGATGTCATAGCACGAAGTCAGGGAGATATTGCTTGCATTTATAAAAAGCTGCAAATCTCATGACAACATCACCGGTCCCTGGCACAAAGTAGTGCTTAAAGAAAACATTACTTAGCAGTATTTTTTTTTTTTTAACTTAAGAACAAGAAAGTCTGTGAATCAAGTTACTTTTAATCTAACAATTGATCACTTCAGCAAATAGCCAAATTTGATTTTAGCATTTTGGAAAAAAAGTCAAATAAAATGCAAATGAATAATTGACGATGAAATGAGGATGACAAGCTACTTGGCACACAAACGTGATGAAATTGCAGAGAAGCAGGGCCAGCAAATCTGCCTTCTTATATAACATATATTATGTTATACACATTGAACTTCTGTAGTCTATTTAAATATTAACCCTTCATATGTTTGCTAGTTCCCCAAGGGCCTGATCATCCTGTAGACTCATATGTTTTGCTGGCTCGTTAAGCAACTTCTGTTTAACCTCTTAGACATTGGCTCAGCTTGTCTCATTTCTCATTTCTGACTCCTGCTTACCTTGGAGTAAAGGAAGAGAGCACGAGGAGGAAGGAAAAGGTGGGTAGTTCAGTGTGCTGTGATGAATGTTACACAACAGGATGAATTACGATGCAATCCTAAAACAGAGACTGTAACTAAAATAGAACCAGTAGGAAAACTTAGGCTCTCATTTCCTTGAAAAAATGTCCCCGTTTAGAAGGGAAACTACCAAAGGATTAAGGGATCTTGCTTTAACAGTTTAAGGGGCAAATGCAGTGTTTTCCACTGTATTAGTCACTGCTTAGGTACAGGGAGACTGCCACCTTTATATGTTCATAACCTATAAAAGGGAAGCTTATTCTGCCCTCCTAATAGCCAATCCCATGGCCACTAAAATCAGTAGAGTCTTCCCACTGAACTGAAGTTGTATCAAAACTTCATAACCATGTTTTTATTGCATCCTCAATATAAAATGATAGGTGGCCTGAAAATGTATGTGGTTTGTATATATTTTCAAAAGAAACACTTGCAACATATATTTTCCAACAAAAAAAACCCAAACAAAGTAAGAAGGCAGTGGGGTTACCTTCTTCCCAGAAATAGAATCAACTCAGTATAAACTCTTCCTCAGAGCTTAAGGGATTAATTTTACAGGAATATAAACTTTCCTGTACACAGATATTGAACAACTTTCTTCCTGAAAATAGGTCCGATCCTGGAAAGTGCTGAATGACTTTCTCTCTTCAAAGAATTGCATGCCCAAATCTGTGGACTGGGCGATTTATTCAAAAGTAGCAATAGTACAGCATTACTGGAATGCCCTTAGTCCTAAAAACATTAGAATTAGCAAAAGCATGCCAGAAGTTATTTAAAATTTGTCACTGTCAGAACTATTCCTTTAATTACTGTTGCTATTATTATTCAACTTTTTTAAAGGAATATTTTCTTATGGCCTAATATACTTCTACAACACTCAGAGTTCTGAAACGTTCCCGTTTGATTCCTTGGGAATATTGCTTCACAGCCCATATTTTAAATAAGCTTGAATTTAAAAAGTCATCCTGCCAGCTGATAGCTTAAAACATTCTTCAGTACTCCTTATCGACGCCATCTCAGATATTGCCAGCGACAAAAAAGGCTGCACGTTTTAGAATTGTGGGGGAGCACCCTTGTAAATCCACCGATCTTATAACCCAGGAGTCATCAGAGAGCTCACACATACAGTCAGACTCATTAAGCAAAACCAGGTTTTGCAGCTACTGCACATAGTATGTAATAGAAACATAATAACCTGACAAAGGATTTTACTTCTTTCTTGATCTAAGATGTGTCTTATTAAATATCTGTTGCTTTTATAAATAACTCACAGTCGTCCATTCTCCCCTAACACATGCATGCAACTTCCCCATTAGCATTAGTAGGACTCACATGTACATGAGAGAGACTGTTGAACTGTGCGATATATGTTCTATTTATAAAACTTGAAGATCAAAAGTTAGCCTTAATGAGGCAAACAAGCTATGCTTGCTTTTCTATTCTTATTAAAGGTAGCACTTGTATAAATTGTTTTCTTCAATCATTTTAGAGAAACTGTTTAAAGTAAGTATGGTGCTAATAATGTAGCCCTAGGTGATTGGGACATCTGAACATTTTAATATGTTGATTAAATTAGGAAGGGGGAGAAGATATTTTTAAGAGTATGAGCTCATATTCATTACAGTAAAGATTATTAAGACATTGGGAACTCACTAAGGTAAAAATCATTATCTTTGTACAGCAAATTTAATTTGTAATAAACAAGCTCTTGAGCATTAATTCTCTCCACTGTACTTCATTCTCTGCATTGTTCAAATCAGATACCTTCTGTAATAAAGCCCAGCAGAAAAAGAACGAAAAAGATTTTTTTTTTTTATATGCATTTCACCTTGTATTCAGTAGAGAACTGGATAGTTACAGTAGGGGAAAAAAAAAAGCAGAAATACTGAGCAAACAACGTCTTAGTAAAATCTTTTATTCTAAGAAATAGCGGGAGACACAGATGACATTGATGAGGGGAGGGTGTTATTGTTATTCTCACTGTTTTGATGTCATTACCATGTTATTTCCATTGTTCTGACATAATCACTTGTTTGTTCTAATTGCGCCAATCTCAACAGGATGATATTTATGTCATTCATCAACATGAATAAATAACTTCTGTTTTACTGTGTAATTCATACATGTCAAACATACATACAGTTAAAGCTTTTACACGCTATAACATTCAATGTATACATTATCCTATTGCAGAAAATATTTTTTATTTTAAAATATGTTTATCAGACAGATACACTTAGATGTAGATAATTAGGTACACATGAAAATTGTGGGCATTGCCAGTCATGGGATGAACCTTTTCTTGCACGTGGACTAGGTTATTCTACTTTTATCAAGGTTTTAACACACTATTTTCAGACTGAAGTATTACTTCTATTCATTTTCCATGGATCCTCAAGAGCAGCGGATCAGTGGAAAGTGGGGGGGTGGGCGTACGTGTAAAGTTGTTTTTTTGTACAAGCTCTTTTTCATGCAAGACCTTTCTTGCTATTGTTATTCGAGCTATGTATTTTGGGATGCTGTGCTGTTTATTGAGCACTGTGCCTGTTGGTCTACTTAGATATGTGCATGAGCAAATGGTGCCCTGAATTAAAAGGTTTGCATTGCACTCCAGAATTGCTGGCATAAGGTATAAACCCAAAACCTAAAATAGAGAGGAGCATTTTTCACACAAGCTTCTCTGTAAATTTTTCTACCTCTGCCTGCCAGACACATTAACTAGTGGAAATAAAATATAATGCACTATATCACAGCTGTGTATCTTTCTGAGCATTCATGTGTCCATATACATGCATTTTTTTTATTCTCCCTGTCTACATACTCTCTGCATAGTTCATATACCTGAGTGACTGTGTCTTTCTCTCTGTATATATGTATCTATCAAAAAATAGATATTCACATGCTTTAGTCCAGTCATAAAATTCTATATTTCAATGATATTATTTCACTGATGGCACCTCAACTAAAAATTTTGCTATAAAGGATGTGAAAACAGGAAAGGCAGTGCAAGCTAGTGTGTTTCAAATACAGAAATCTCCAGCAATGAGACAGGAAATGCAGTTTGGGTTTACAGTGGTCTTTTTAGTAGATGTATACTAGCAATTAATTTGATCCGTAGTCTAAGAGGCATTTTATAATTAATTTCTCAGCATTTACCACATACAAGCCATCACTTTAGAGTGCTATGTCATTAACAAAATCCCATTTTTTCATAGAGAATAGGCACACTGATCTACATTTTCCCATGCCGCCTAGCCAGAATGGACTCGAGGGATATTATCTTATTCAGAAAGAACCTTTCAAGGTTGAATAAAAGAAATGGTGCAGGGTCCCTGGGAGAGGGAAGTGATCATCATTTTCACCTTCAACTCTTCTT
Organism: Aptenodytes forsteri; assembly: GCF_000699145.1. Taxonomy (NCBI): domain Eukaryota; kingdom Metazoa; phylum Chordata; class Aves; order Sphenisciformes; family Spheniscidae; genus Aptenodytes; species Aptenodytes forsteri. The sequence continues at coordinate 2,364,775 of NW_008794544.1, forward strand.
TGATGTGGCAGAGTCAATTTTTAATCAGCAGCCATCAGACTGGGCTTCATTTCGCCTTACAAAGTCCTATTACTCTGCCACTTTCTGGAAGGAGGTGATAAGGACAATGCTCTTCTTTTTCTCTTCATAGAGCCCCGCATATGATGAGTCCCTTTGGAGAGGTTTGATAAAAAAAAAAATAAATGAGTGAGTATGTAGGGATAAAGGTCACCTCTCTGCCAGAATTAACTCTTCAAGACAACAAACTTTTGATTCCAGTGTATTTGTTTTTAGCAATTCTTCTGTATTCTTCTGTATGTAGTTTTTGTGGTCAGCAATAACAAGACAAGGGTTAATCCCCATGAAGCTTTTGATCTAAATGCTACTTCAGATTATTGTCCTGCCACAGAGGAAAGAAATAAAATGAAAAAAACCCAAACAAACACCCCCCACCCTCCCCACAAAACACATACCACAGACACTCAATTGCTCTAGTACTAAGTGGACATTTTGAAATGAGCACAACAAAGGAAATTACATAAAATTAAAATATACCTCTTTTATCAAAGCATCTCAAAGTTATCCTTTATTGCAAGAATACACCATGGATCCTTACAGATAAATGACAGAAGAGATATTCCCTACAATCATTGAAATTGAAGAAAAAAAAAATCCCCCCTCTGGAGGTGTTTTTTGTGTTAAATAAACCTAAATTATTTTTTAAACTATGCATTCATGCAGAAAAAAACTCTATAATCTCTTAGTATCGTTTATTGTAGTCAGCAGTCTTAATTGCCTCCATGAAATGGATCAGAGTTCTGGGAATTACACACTAAAATGATGTTACCACTCTCCAGTCTTCACATTCCTTGATATAATCTCATTAAAAATATCAAGCCTCTAGGTGAGGGAATACATATGGATGCTAAATGCATTTTAAGCAGGAGCACCTAAACTGATGACCTAGTTATTACAGAACAAAGCAGCTGAAGATGAATTTTAATGCTGAATTAAAGCAGTTTTCTTTTTTGGTTATTACTATAATTATTAACATGGTTTTGGGCTGAATTTTCTTATTACGTCTGGAAAAAAAAATATTATAATTCTGAACCAATCAAAACAGTGAAATGACATTTTTGGAGTAACATAAACTCTTATTTTCCAGTAGACCACACAAGTTAAAAAAAAACAAAACAAAAACCAGTAGAACCCAACAGTTTCATTAGCTATAATTACCATAAAGAGATGGGAAAAGAGGTATGCCAAGTTGTATTTTTTGTTTCAGAAATGCTAACTGTGTTAAAAATAAAAATTCTCTAGAGAAAATAAACGCATCTCCCAGCCAAATAAACGGCAAGGGTGGGGGAAGTTATGCCAGTTATGCCGATTCCACATACAAAATAATTAGATTTTAGAGAATTGGATTTCCTTTCATAAATTGCAAAGAATACTTCTGCAAGAACTAAGAGTATATAGCCTGAAATATCTTATGTGCTCTGTGATCTGGTGTGTTGCAATAATAAATCGTTTTGTCTCTGGTGCAGATTAACAGAGGCAGTATGGACTGGCCTTCAAAACAAGTAGTTAACAAAATCTGAAATATTTCAAAATTTTTCAGTGTTATCAGGCCAGCTGGGTGTAAGTGAGTCCCATGGATTATGCCCAAGGTGCAGGGCAATATAAATTAATTTGATGAAAAGAATGACTGCTATGTGACACTATGCTTTTGAAGCAAATGGTCATAAACACTTTCCCAGTGATTGCAAAAGATTAAAAAAAAAAGCAGTAACCTAACTAGAAGAGAGGTAGTAGTGGTTTCTGCATATGATAAACTCACATTCCAGAGGTTTGTAACCCAAGTGCTGAAATCTGTTTTTCAGAAAAAAAAGAGAAAATAATACATAAAACTTTTTTTTTTTCTTTCTTTCTTTAATAGTATCATTGGTTTGTAGTGAGAAATGACCTGCTTGGGGGATTGGTGACACAAGATAGTGCATTTCATGTCATGGCTGCCAGTTCAGATCTGTCATGTGTACATGAGAATAATTACCCTCTGATGACTGTTGAGTGACTTGTCTTATAAGTAGCAGTATCACAAGGGGTGATAGTGGGCACTGTAGTGGAAGTCTCGGCAGGGAAGGCTAAGGATTATATGAGAAAGAACACTGAATTTCCTTTTCCCTTTCGGGAACTATTCCTCCAAGCTAGGCTGTTAGTTTACAGAAGCTTCCAGTCTTACAGTTTGGAGAGGATTTTGTTTTTCTTTTTTCTTTCTTTTGGTTATAGTACCATAACTAAATAGGGACAGAAGCCTTCTCTCACCTGAGAACTTTTAATGGTCTTTCACTTCATCTAAAATAAGAAGAAGGGTCAAACTTGACCTGTACGTTTTGGTTTAATGGATCAGTCCTCATTACTCTGCCAAGCCCTATTAAGTTGTGTGAGTATTTTGCTGCACTTTCACATGGCCAGATCTCTTCCTGTACTTGGATAGAGCAAATGGAAGGCAAGGAAGGACCTCAGACAGAACCACCTGAGAAGGATTAGCTATGGAAATCATATGAGTTGAGATGATAACTTCTCCCTAGCTCTTGGCTCTATGGGGATTTTTTCAACCTTTAAGGTTTATTTTTGGTCCTATTTTTTAAGCTTTAGTTCACAATTCCAAGGGCTACAAATACGGAGTATTGACAAAAAGTCTTGATAAAGGTCACCAGACCTGCCAAAAGGCAGGCTTTTGATATAATATTCTTCATATATAATCTCATGATTTTGAGTTACTGTCATGACATCTTGTTTCTTCTCAGAAGTATAGTTCAGTGGGATCTAGTGATTGTATACTCGGTTGGTGACATAGTGGGGTTCAGATCAAACAAAAGCTATTTTAGGCAGCTGCTTAAGCTGTGTAACCTCTAGAATTGCAATACCTCCAGTCACTAAGACAACTTCTGCTCATGAGTCTCAGAGCATTGTAGAGTGCAGACTGTAATACATTCCTTGCTCTGAAGCACTGAAGAGACTTGTTACCTACTGCTGTGCCTGCAGAGAGGGGATCTGCCCATGTCAGACCTGCAGACCCAACCATCTAAAGGGCTCCTTATGTTCTTGAAAGACTTTAGCCAGATGTAGGAGACAGAGGTGAATGTGAGGATCACTTTCAGCCAATCTTCAGATTCCAGTTTTTTCACTGCATGTAAATTATTTTAATGTCCTACACAGCCACAGTCTAAGGAGGTCTAAATCTAATTTAATTTTTAGTCCAAGTCTGTAGGCACGACACAATCTTTCTGCTGCTGCTGTGTTATTGGAAGAAGTACTGCTCTGGCCTGCCATCAGGCCTGCCTCCCTTAACATCTTTCCTGCTGCACCAGACAAAACTACTCACAGAGATACTCACACATTTCCTCCACCCATTTCAGTCAAAATTCAGCTGGTTAAATAATCTAAATTATTCAGTTAATCTAGAACATTTTGATTTAAATGGATTAGTAAACTATTATAAGAACAGTGGAGCAGGCAGTAGAATGAGTGGTAAGCTATAGTGGAGTCATAAATACACAATAAGGTTATAACCTTTCTCATCTGGCACAGATGCAGCAATAAGCGTACATTTATCCACAAGTGGAAAGACTCGAAGATCTAATAGGAGAAAAGCAAGAACAACCAAGGTACCCATTAATCTAAGGAGGGAGATAAACTTCTAAGCTGTGTATAGGGGTGTCATTTAATGCTCATTTAATGTAAAGTGGTAACCCCTGAGCATTAACAAAAGCATGAATACTGTTTACAGGAGTATGCAATGAAATGTCCATCATACAACTTTGAAACTGAAAACCTTTACAAACAAAATTTATATGACATACAAGGTTTATGTTAAAAGAATGTTACTCAGCTTGAAAAATAAAGTACTCAAAATTTAGGAAATGTAAGAGTTAGGTAACTTGTGCATCGGTACGATAACATGCAAACCTGAATGATAGGATCCCATACATACCCACCCTCAGTGGCCTCATTTTATCCGTTGTCCAAGATGATCCTTGGCAATGAACCTCTTCATCATTTGTACGCTCATTGCTATTGTTTGACCATAGACCTTACTGAATGTACACTGCCCAAATTCTGTTCTGAGGACACAAACGTTAAGTTCCATAGCGATTTTTCTGTGGCCATTCATTAATATTGTATATACGTAATTCAAAATGTTAGCTAATGTGTTTCCTGCGATCAGAAGTGATGAGCTGTTTTACTATTAAGGAATTTCAGTATAGGATGGCTTCATTTATTTTGGTTGAAGATAGATATGTCAAAATCTCTGAAAATTTGAGCAAGAGAGATTAAAGTCAGAAATAGACACTAATTTTAGAAGACCAGTTTGAGACCTCAGAATCTGATTTTTGAGGCCCTTTACCATTACATTGCTCTTTATATATATGATACACAGGCCCACCAGTTAATCAGTCCTGTAGATCACATACCAAGGGTTTTCATCCCCAAAATGAAAAACACATAACTTTGGACTACCTTTTGAAAACTTTGTTTAATTAACTTGTCTAACATTGCATAGCAACTCTATGAGAGAGGCAGGGCCAACACCAAACTCATCAAGGCAGTATTTGGTTACTAATGCCAAGAGGTAAACACTTCCTTCCTTTCTTACTGGAGTTACTGGGGTTTATTTAAGAACCAAAGAGATTAGAGCTGTTACAGCATTTGATAGTCTTACACGCTTGCTTGCACGCTCTGCCTCCATTACATTCCCAAGGTCTTGACTTCCCGACCCCACAAGGAGGTAGCTGCTGGTTGTGTCAGTTCCTGCTCTGAAGCTGCTCGCCATACCAACCTTGGATGTCACCAGTCAAGGTCTTTGGGCATCCTCTGACATTTATCTCCATGCATCTCCCTGATGTCCAGGAACTTACTCAACTTCCAGGAACTTTCCTCCTGCCAGGACCTTCACCACCTTCTTTCCAGGCCCCCTTCTTCTTTCTGCAACCAGTTCTTCCTTTTGGGAAGCCATCTTTTTGATCGCTAGGCCATAGGTTTTCTGGGTTAAATAGTTTACATGCAGAAATGCAATGCATGATCAGCCTCCTAATGGGTGGTTCTGTTTCATGTCTATTAATTGGATGATTCAGGATGTGCTGCTTTTGCTTAGTAAGGTGAGCTGTTTTCAAAGTTTATGATCACCCCTTACTAGTTGCAGCTAGTGAGTGGCAAATATCTGCAAAAATGCAAAAGTTCAGTTTGAGGCATTCTCTGCTTCCCCCCTGCCCCCATACATCCAACTGTCTGCCACCTGTTAACATCCAGTTTTAACTATTTTTTCACCTATGACACAGTGCATGCCAATTTTTCAGACATTTCTAAATTTTTGAAATTTGGGAAGATTTTTCTAAAGACAGTAATATTTAAATCTGTGATATGATAGTGCCTTCCTAGCAAATGCAATGTCTTTGTGCTAAAGCAAGAAAAGTGTCAAAATAGAAACTTCCCTATAATTTTTTAACATGTGTGAAATAACATATTTTTCAGAAACAGCAGAACTATTAGACTGATATCCAAGCAGTTCAAGATTGTCAGGGTTGTACAGGTGGAAAATGGAAGTATCAAGTAGCCCTAGTAATAGATGTTTATGATGGGGAAGTCTTTATTCCTCAGAGAGAAAACAGGAGAAAAAAATATCCTTTTCAGTGGATATAAGACAAATTTGAAATATAAGGGAGGATTTCCTAATAATAGCAATAACAGAGCTCCTCACAGTATCTCTCATGATTATCACTTTCAGAGTTCCCTTACTTCTCCGTGATTCCAAACATTTTTCCAAAGTTTATTTGTAATAATTTCTTGCACTGCAAAATTTTAGTTAGAACTATTTTCTAATCTAGGATCATAAGCATTTCCAGAATATGTTTTACAAATAAATACCTTGGTGCTGAAAGTAATCCATTAAGCAGTCAAAGACCTCAGATAGCCAATGTCACACAAAATGCTTTGGAGAAAAACAGCTGAGTTCTGTAGTTTTAAAATATTAGTGGATATTTCTCGCTCTTCCTGACAGAGTCACCTCCAGCTTCACAACTGGCCAAGCCCAATGAAAGAAAGTATTCAGTTGTAGAGGGGATCACTCAGAGGCAGACCTCTGATTTTTATCTGATAGCTAATTCCCAGACACAAAGGAATATGAATTTGGCACTTTCCAAGATCTTAATATAGCAGTTTCACGGTACAGGGCTGTTTGCAGTTCACTATTCTGAATATCTTAGACTAACCTCGACTTACAGTATCTTCGGTTCCCAGTGAAAATACTTTCCAGTATTGCAACCGAATATGTTTTGCTAAAACTGTTATTTCTAATCATACATAGTTTTTCTCATACATTTCATTTGTTTTCTCCACCATTTTTCACATCTTCTCAAAGATTCCTCAGAAAAGAAAATAATTTGACATATTAAAGGTTTCTTTTTTCCCATTACTTTGTTAATTAAAACTTGATGAGTGTCTGTTTATGTGCAGGTCATCTTATCAGAATCTTTTCTAACAGTCTTCTCTGAACTGCCAAATATAAATTGATTTCAGTGCAATCATTAGGTACTAATTTGATTAGAATGTTACACCTCCCATTTTCACACTTAAAAGTTATTAATGTATCAAAATGATCTTAAAATTGAAAACTCATTATGAAACAGTTGCAAATACTGAAACGTTTCCTTATTGGCATCGATGCTTCATAGTGTGGATTGATTGATGAACACCGGTCATTTTATAACGACAGAACTTGTACGTCTCAAAGATTAGTCTTGAAGATACACTAGGAATTCAGTCTGAATCACACAAAAACATTGGCAGTACTTTAACCACTGTGTAATTGTTAGAACTCTGTTATGCTACTAGTATTTGCTACTTGAGTATTCACACTTGAAGGAATATTTTGTACCTACCCACTCACCTTCCCCCCAGAAAGAACTGTGGATTTTAGGTCAAGGGTTAGGTAGCTTTCTATACAGTAAAAAAAAAAAGGTACCTGATTTTCTTCCAACTCCTGAATATGTATAAACAACATTAAAAGAAACTGAACCATACCCTTTTGAAGATTTAGAAGACTGTTCTTAAGTGCCTGGAAAGGAGGCAGAGCCAGCCAGTAATAAGTATTCAGACAGGATGCTACCCTCAGTAGGTTAGAAAGCTAGTAATCGAGCTGCCTTTTTGTCACGTATGAACTGTGAAATATGTCAGTCCTTATTTACACAAGCAGCTAATAATTATTTGAAAAGTGCTCTATAGAGTGAAAAATAAAGGTTTTAGTTTATTGTTATGTTAAATGTTTTAGGTTACGATATCTCATTACAATGCAAATGTATATAATTGTTTCTTCTTGTACAATAACTTTTGCCAAGGCAAGTGATAGAGCCAAATAAGGCTCTGTAATTTGGCTTTGATGAAGACAGCCAGTTAGTCAACTTCTGCCTCTAGAAAACAGTCAGAGCAAGTACAGATGTCAGGTGGAGAGTTCCTTAGGCTGTCTGGTGACCTCCATGCTACTGAGTAAAAGTCAACAGCTGCTTCAAGTACCACTTGTAAAGATGATGGACATTGATTAAACCCTATTGGGAATCTAGAAGCTAAAAGGGCTAGTGTAGGAACAGACAACCTTTGCCTTAGAAAACATTTAAAAAATTCCTAACTGTGTTTAACTAGCTAAGTAGATGCATTGGTCATTTATGTAAAAAATGTGTCTCTTTATGGGGGACTTTGCGCTAACTGTAACCTTTTTTAATGAAAGATTATCCTATCATCTGTTAAAGTGTTAAGAACAAGCAGATGCATGGTGTAGTTTGGAAAGGAAGTTTACAATAGATGCAATGGTGTGAGTAAATGCATTGCCATATAAGCTCCAAATCACTCTGTCCTCCCAAAATAGTTCTGTAAATGCATATCTATGTTGCTTGAGTGGTGACTGACAAAACCTCAAGGCAGGATGTAATCAAGAATATTGCAGAGCTCTGTATGAAACAGAATGGCTTAATCATTTATGAGTCCTGGCAATGTTGGAGCAGTTCTATAGTTATAAAAGCTAAAACTTCACTTAGATTTAAATAAGATCTGTAGTTAAATTACACTGTGAAAGATGGACAGTGAAACAAAAAGGTCAGTACTGAGGACTGCGTGTGGTTTTTCTTTTTTTTTTTTTAATCCAGCTAATATAGTGTTCCTCGTGCTATGGTAAGAATATTTGATCACTGAGAGCATGTCTTAATGCCTTGAGGTGTAAAAGATGTTTTTTAGACAGACACAAGAGAACGAGGATGATAATTTGGACAAGATGTTTCTAAAGGACCAACTACCAGCAAAGTAATCAGCTGCTGGGCAGAGAAAACACTAGGGGAGGGATGACACAAAGTAAAGTGACAATATCAGCAGAAGACAGCAGAGCTGGAGGACATTCTGTATTAGATTGTGCAATCCCGTTAGTGTTGTGTAGACAAAGATATAATCATGCTACAGTTTGATACAAAGCAAAATAATCATATAGAACTTACTTGAATGCTTAAGCCAATTATGGCTGATTACAGTAACTTATTAATATATCTATACTAGTGAGCACTTAATTGACATTTGATTATCAATCTAAGGCCAAAACTCAGACTGTAACAAATAAACCTAAAGTAAATAAATGTAATAGAAAGTTTATTAAAATCAGCTTCTATCAGTTTATAAATTACTTACTTCATGCTATGAACATAGAACACTAAAATATTTACAGAAATATAGAAAATATATGAAAAAATAATTATCTGAATATTCAATTTAAGATTCATATACGACTGCATATTTCAATAATAAAATCCAAACTTGATTAGGAAAAAAACAAAAGGAGTTTAGTCTTTGTTTTAAAACCGTATTAATTCAAACATCTCCATCAACAATTGTACTATATATGCATGATGTCTAATTTTTAATGAAAATGACATGATCTGCATGCATGGTCAACATGAAAGACAATTTAGTCCTTTATGTTTATAAGAACACAGAATCACTGGCTGTGGGTGACAGCTAATTTCCTCTAGTCTCTTTATGCCCCGCAGCTATTAATGCATGCTGATCTTCAAGTATTATTGGAAAAAATTAAGCACAAACATTAAAAGAACAAAAAGAAAGCCATCAATTTTAGGCTAATTTTAACAAAATAATTTGAAATGCACTACTACAGTTAAAGAATATATAATATAATGCTGGACTAACAATTTCGTATGAAAAACAGCCTGATATCACACACACACAAAAACATTATAAAGTACAGATGTTCTCTTAGATTAAGGAAAAAAGTTCTCTTTTAGTGTATTTAAACAAGCCATATGGGATTCATTTTAGTCATTTCAAAGCTTTTTTAGATATTTCTTGAACAAATACTTAAGGCGTATGATACGGGATGTAAAAAAACCTCTCTAACATACTTTTATTCTTTGGTATTAAAAAGGTACAAGGCAATAATTTAGGAACTTAATACCGAATGGATTAACTAGAAACCAAAGACTAGTAAAATAGGAAAAAAATGAAGCAAAGCAAAACTTTCTTCTTGGTTTTACAGCCTTTGCCAAATCATTCCCTATTTTTCGTTGAAGTTAAATGAGTGTGGTATATTTCACATCTAAGCTCATTCACTTTAACTTTCCAATAATCTGTGCTTTCCTCTAGCTGTGCAGAAAGTTCTCCAACACTTTTTATCCAGTCTGATTTGTTTGTTTATCCTTGGTTGTTCCACATTCCTCCTTATTAGAAGTTCCATTTTCCCCCTTGAGGGACCTTTTTGGCTATTGTACAAATGCAGGATATGTGTGACAAAGTTGTGATTAGAAGACAAAGTCTTAAGCAAGTTAATATCCTTTTGCCCTTGTTTTTCTTTGTATTGAGCTCAAAGGTACATATTCTGATTACAACTACCTGCAGTTCAGACTGTCGATGCTGATTTTGAGTTTGAAATTGTGGTTTTGCCTGTGCAGGTTATTCATTGTCTAGAGATGTATACTGAAAATAAACATGAATTAGACATAGTTGATACCACATATTCCTGTGGAACCACATGAGAAAGAATGCAACTCACTTTGAAAGAGCTGCAAGGTTCAAGCAGTTTGTATGCCTTAACCCAGCCTTTGCTTTTCTAGGAGCAATTTCAAAACAGTGTTGCAAATTCTACTATATAAAAATTCAAGTTTTGGAAGTGTGAATTGCTCCTCAGTCAAACCAAGTTAAGGTGAAGCAATTAGTTTTCAGTGACTCTGGCAATCAGCTTCTGAAGCATCTTATATTTGCACACATAAATGATGGTCCAAGCAAAAAGGCAGGCAGAGTTATCTGAAAGAGGAAAATTGTGCCTGACCAAAAGGTTTTCGCTGCTTACAGTCAAGTCCACTGCAAGGCAATTTTAGTTCTGATGCGTTAAAAAATAGATATTATTTATCCCATATAGTTAAAGCTTTTTGCAATAACTTGCAGATGACTATATATTATTTCTTACTTTTGCTTCTCAAAAATAGCTATTTCAGAACTGATTTCATAGGAATCTTTTCCACTTTTTCCTATGAAGACATATTTATACAACTCCCAAATGCTTAGAATCTCCTTATTTAGTTACCAAAAGGAACTGACTGTTGCCTATTACAGCTTCCAAACTTTCCTGTGAATCTCCAGTATGCTGCTTCACAATTACGGCATGAAGTGATTTTGCTTCTGAGATGGATGTGTTTAATCAATGTGCCATACAACGATACATCGTAAGCTCTGCAGCCAATTTGAAAATGCTCTAAAGTCCAATACATAGATTTTGGGGGGAAATATCAGAGTGATCTTTTCCACATCAAGGACAAAATGAATGCAGAGTTTGACTGAAGAAACCCCAGAAGCATGGGATTGTTTGGTTTCTAAGATTGGTAATAGGACATAGAGCTTATGCTTCCAAATTAATTGTACCAAAAGTTTTTTTCTTTTCAAGTGGTTTTCTGACGTATAAGTAAAATTAGCACTGTTCTTGGTGTATTTTCTAGTGAAGGGCTGACCTTCTCTCAGAGTCCATAAAGATGCAACTGTTACTATCTGGCATTCTGAGCAAGAAGATCTCATGATTAAATGACTGCAAACTCAAGGTGGCTTTCCAGAAGATGGTTGGTCATTTACTAGTGGGATGAAAGGAGCTGCAGAAACCTTCATTTCTGCTTCATCTACTACATCAATTGTGTAAGGAAGCAGAAGCTTGTGGTGTGACCAGAGGTGTGAACTTGACTTCCTTTCCTGGTAGTGAATGAATTTAAAAACCCCAAACATATAAACTGGAAAACTAGGCCTCCTCAGGGATATTTAAGTTGTAAAAAAATACTGAAAACCGTATTTAGTATGCTTAGGAATATATCAACATTAGCAGAATGGCAGTCTAAAACATTTATATGTTTAGTAAGTATTTGCATTCTACTCAGGCTGAATACTGACATATGTGAATAATTCCCATTAACTTCACTGGGGATGATTTCTGCTTGTCTGAGTGTGGCTTCCACAAAGTAAATAATAACATGGTGATGTGCTTAAGCGTCAAGGATGGGAATGCATGGAGGTTCATATAAAATTATTTGGGACATTCAGTATTCCACAGAAGATGCTTTGAGCTCTCACAACTGAAATATTGCATGTGGAAGGATTTCATTTCTAAAAAACATTTTCTTGTTTTAAGACTTCCGTGGCACGTCTTTTTTCAGCTCAATTTAAGGTGAAACTTTGCTTGTTTGCTCATATTATAGATGAGTCTAATATATATAATCTTTAAAAGGTAATGGTATAGATTTCTGTGGGTTGGATACTTTTTATTAGCAGTCACTCAAATTACTGGATTTAACATTGTCATTAGTGCTAATTATGATCCATTTTGCTACATGAGGAAACTGGAATAGAACACGATGAATCACGCCTTTGCAATGACATGACATAGTCTGTTGGCAAAAAATACAGCATATAGTTTAAATTAGTTTAATTTTTATTCCTTGTGCTAATCCTCAACATTTCAATCAACTTAATAGCAATAATTTTGGCTCAGCCCACCTATTTCCAAAAATAAATACATAAATTAAAGCTATGTAATCCCATTTCCAGACGCATTTATAGAATGCGCACGTAACCATGCTGGTCAGAAAGGGGCAGTTTCCTCTCTCATTTCACTTAGCAAATTTTATTTGCAAATTAAACAGTGAAATTATATCCTTCTTTTACCACCTTTTTACGTCTTGTAACCTGGTTCTGTTGTCTTGATTGCTGAGGTAATTCGAAGGAAAAAAAAAAGAAAAAAGTTAAGTCATAGTACCATGGCCCCATACCAAAAGCATATTGCTGTGCATTCAATTCCAATATTTCTCCTGAGGCCAAAACATTATTTTCACAAAGAATAATGCTATGCAAAATAACAGGAAACATACTGTGAATAATGTCTTACATATGAAACCCTTGGTACTGTTAGTAAAACATTGGTTATGTGCATACAAAATTAAACGGCCATGAAGAAGAGACAACATAATAGTTTGTGGATTTATTATGTATTAGCTAATAGTGTTTTTATTTTATTTTAAACACTAATATTTCTACTTTAAAAATATTTCTAAAATTATTGCATATACTCCTACTGTTACACGTGGCAAAAAGAGGTTGAAAGTACCTTTAAAAAAAAAAACAAACAACACAAGTGGAGTAAATGTAAGGGACACACTAGCAAATACCAAGCTGACAATGTTGCTGGACTTCACCCTGAGTAATTCCAAGACCTCGTTAGCCCGAAAGGATTGGCCTTTTTATTATTCTGTCATAATGGGTTATTAGTATGGTCTGCCTCAAAAATGCAAGAAATTGTCCTTCATCCTGAAATTACTACTTCTGCTGTATCTGACACATCTTGCTGTTGCTGCACAGTTTCTGAAAGGCCAGTGTCAAAATGCAAGGACTCCTGCTCTCTGAAACCTCCTCAGCAGCCCAAATTCTAGCTGAGAGATCATCATCACATACTAGTTTTTTGGACACTGTAACTCTTCCTAAACACTAGGTCTCTAAATAAAAATGCGGCAATCGCTTCTGAGAACATGAATAAACCTTAGTGCTGCCAAAGCTCATCATTGCTGCAGTGCCTTTTGGACAGAAATAACATGGCTCCATGGCGTCCACAAGTTCCCTTCCCAAAGATTGAGCTGGCTGGTTGGATAAAACCTAACAACACCCCCTGTTTCAGACTTTCAAGAGAATTTTTGAGGTGTTCTGGTAATTGAATACTCTAAGATGCATGGGTTTATAGAATGTGATTAAGTCCATGTCTCACTGGACCGTAGTGTGGCCTCCACCTTGATCTATGACTTCTGGTCAGTCTGTTCTCTGAGGGTGCTGGATGTAATCTAGTTTTGGATTTCACCTACTGGTGGGCTAACCGAAAAGAAGTCCCAGTAAAATATCATAGAGTCAGAATCATAGAATCATAGAATGGTTTGGGTTGGAAGGGAACTTTAAAGATCATTTAGTCCAATCCCCCTGCTGTGGGCAGGGACATCTTTCACTAGACCAGGTTGCTCAAAGGCCGTCCAACCTGACTTTGATGGGGTATCCACAACTTCTCCGGGCAACCTGTCCCAGTGTCTCACCACCCTCAGTGTAAAAAATTTCTTCCTTATGTCCAATCTAAACCTACCCTCTTTCAGTATAAAACCATTGCCCCTTGTCCTGTCACTACAGGCCCTGGTATAACGTCTCTCTCTGTCTTTCTTATAAGCCCCCTTTATGTACTGGAAGGCTGCAGTAAGGTCTCCCCAAAGCCTTCTCTCCTCCAGGCTGAAGAACCCCAACTCTCTCAGCCTTTCTTCATAGTAGAGGTGTTCCAGCCCTCTGATCATTTTCATTGCCCTCTTCTGGACCCACTCCAACAGGTCCATGTCTTTTTTGTGCTGGGGACCCCAGAACTGGATGCAATACTCCAGGTATGTACTCATGAGAGATGGGAGAATCACCTCCCTCAACCTGCTGGCCACACTTCTCTTTATGCAGTCCAGGATACAACTGGCTTTCTGGGCTGCAAGCGCGCATTGCTGGTTTATGTCCAATTTTTCATCCACCAGTATCACCAAGTCCTTCTGTGCAGAGCTGCTCTCAATCAATTCAACCCCCATCCTGTGTTGATATTGAGGATTTCCCCGACCCGGGTGCAGGACCTTGCACTTGGCCTTGTTGAACTTCATGAGGTTCACATGGGCTCACTCCTCAAGCCTGTCCAGGTCCCTCTGGATGGCATCCTGTCCCTCAAATGTATCAACTGCACCACTCAACTTGGTGTCATCTGCAAACATGCTGAGCGTGCACTCAGTCCCATTATCTATGTCATTGATGAAGGTATTAAATAG
>NW_008794545.1:0-67247 GCF_000699145.1 Aptenodytes forsteri
GCCCTTCACCCCTCCTCCCCTCCCCTCCCGTCCCATCTCTCTGCCCTGCCTCTGCTCCCCCCGCAGCCTCTGCTCCCCAAAGTCTCACCTGGTGCAGTGTCACCCTCCAGCCAAGCCAAGCGAAGCTGAGTGTGCCTGTCAGCGTCGGGGCGGAGGGGAACGGGCCTGGCGTGTTCCTGCACAGCCTTGATGGACGCGGGTGCCCTGTGCACCCTATGCTGGAAAATCCTCCTGTCATACCGACCTCTCCCCTGGCCCTCGGAGCAGGTTACTCTGGGCCATAGCCTCATTCCCCATCGCCTCCTCCACACCAATTTAGCTGCCAGTTGTCGTCCACCCCACCTCCATTTCTCCGTGTCCGTGGTCGGGCCTGCCAGTCCCTGCCCTCCCGTGCTGCTGACCCTGCACTTCATCATCCTCTCCCTGGCAAGTCTTTCAGCCCCTTCCTCCCACTCACCTCGTGTGACCCACAGTGGGACGACCGTGTGCCTTGTCTTTCTCCCTGCTCGTCCACTTCGTACCATCCAGCTTGCTCTTCACCAGTTTTTCCACAACTCATCCAGCACATCCTCTGGATTAGCCCCTCCAGTTCTTCCCAGGCCCCAACCACTGGACCCTGCCTCCTTGTCCTGTAGTTGTGCTGTTCTACCCTTGCCCCTCTCATCTTTCTGTCCACTTTACTTTCTTCTAACCTTCTCTGAAACCTTTTTGAGTTCCTTCACGCCACCGCTCTGCTATTGCAAGCGCTCTTTGCTGCTTCCTGTCCCTCAGTGTGTCCATCTTCCTCGCTTGCTCTCTTCTGGTCCAGTTCTTTCAAATGCAGCAGCCCCCAGCCTGTGACTCGCAGATAGCCTGATGCCTGCAGAACTCCAGTTTTGTTACAGCCGCGGGAAGGAATAAAGCTATCAAGCAGGGGACATTTCTTTTGAATAACAGAGTGGGCAGGCACTCCTCGCATTCTCAAAGCCATATACGGATACCAAAATGACATCACCACAAATGTTTCCATTTCTTGCCTGTCTTACTTTAACCATTCACTCTCCTCTTGTGGTATGTACAAAGTTTGCAATGTATGGATCACAGCAAAAATCATTCCTGCTTACCGTTTCTGATACAGTTAACTACCTGACAGGTAGGAAGGAATGTGAGAGGGAAATTGGAGAAATCCCTCCCTCTCCCTTTAAACTGTTTTTCAGTCATGTTTGCAGTAGGTTTGTGCGGTGCAGTTTGGTGTTTTTGCCTTTAGTGTCAGTTGTTTACATTGTCTTTCTTATTAGATTGTAGTCCAGCTCTGAGCTCTTATCACTCACTTGGGAAGTTCTGAATGGGCCTTCTAGAGGTACAAACTGCTATGTACAAAGGACTTTTTCCTGCCTGGTGGTTTTCTGAAGAAAGGAATGTCACTTCCCCCACCCCCACCCTGCCAACAGCATTTATAATATAGGAAGAAGGCAGAGGGAAACGCTTTATGTCATTTTTTAGAGTGACCATGTGTTTATTCAGGTGGGTTCAACAGTGAAATTTTGCCACGTCTTAGATCCTGGGAGGAGATGTTTCTGTGCTGCTGCTTGCTCCTCTGGAGGGAGCTTTCTCGTAGCCGCTGAGTTCACTTAGGAATGTGTTTCTACAAAACTTTTTTTTTTTTTTTTTTTTTTTGGGGGGAAAATTGAAACCAAGAGCGAATTATGGACTAAGCAAAAATGAGAGACCCGTCAGCCTACCAACAAACAGGGTTAAAGCATAAAGCACAAAAGAAATCACGCATTTGACGAAAGTGCAGCTGAGATTTCCCTTTGCATTTAGCACTGTCTGGGCTGACTGGAAGCACATAGTTTTGGGACAGCCAGGAAGGGCAGCTGGCGGAGTTCCAGTGCTGGGACACTTACAGCAACACAGCAGCAAGAGCTCATGTTAGGGTTGAAGTCTTTCTTTGATGTAGTCATCTCTCAAGTTTCTTTCTGAAATGAAAGGGTACCGTTTTATAGATGCAAACAGAAGAGTGCATGTGCATATGTGCTTGTGATTCTTGCTTATAGTTTTATACGTACACTTCCGTAAGCTATTTCAGATGGGAGGTGGAACTCTGTATCACCTGCACATCAGTATGCTGAACGGGTTGATATGGATCTTGGCTTACAAGGGAAAAGTTTTTAACATTTCACAAATACTTATGACTTTTACTTTCTCTCTCACTCTTCCTAAATATGTGTATACATAGTTTATAAAAATACGTGTGTGTATATATAGAATAAAAAACAAATGCATGCATACAGAAGTACATAACGTATTTGGCACATGCAGTTGTAAATGAGGAATACATACTTCACAAAGTATCTCTAACAGGGTTTAAAGTTAGTTTAAAAATGGGTATAGAAAATTACATAGTACATTAGGACACAATTATTGAGCAAGTCCCTGCTGTTTGCTCTAACTTCATAATGCCATCAAGAATATATATTATTGTAATATTGTCCTCTGTGCTGCTAGGCAAATAAGTGACGTAAACACCATGTAAACATGGTAAGTGATGACTCCTGCCCAGTATCCATAGGTTGGCATCAGTAATTGCTGCGACATTAATCCCACACAGGAGCAACAGTATACTCTTGTGCCTTGTCAGCTTTATGAACAGGGGAGGGGGAAGGGAAAGAATCTATGCTCTTTGCAACAATAATAGATTTTAAAAATAAAAAAAAATATGTTCCTAGTGATGCAGCTAGTGATAAAACTGGGAAGAATTCTATCAGTTTTACTGTACCATTGTATCTGCTGAGACTGGTTTCAGTAGAAGTAAGTTTGGGAATATAGAGGCTGCAGGAAAGTTCATTGACAAAAACTGAGAAACTCTGAAGTTTTTTTTCCAATTACCCTTTTTTTCCCCCCTTCCTCTTTTTCCTATCCCTGTTTAGGCTAATAACCTTCCAAAAGCTATTGCAGCAGCTCACACGTTTCTTCTGAAGCATCCAGATGATGAAATGATGCAAAGAAATATGGCCTACTATAAGAGCATACCTGATGCTGAGGAGCATATTAAAGACTTGGAGACAAAACCTTATGAGGTATGTTTTTTTATTCAGAGTCTGGTCTTTTGGAACTGTTTTATTACTTCTCTTACTGTGTGAGATTCAAGGATCTCATTTGCTTACGTGTTCTCAGTTCTTACTCTTCTTTCCTTCTTGCTGTCTTCCTCAATCATCTCTGTTCTGCATTCTCGATGCATTCAGCAATTCTCACCTCTTGTGCTTTTCACTGTTCCGTTAAGTCACAGTAAATCAAAGACAGTGGCATACCTGAAAGCTACGACATGCAGATCACTCCTGGAGCTAAGTAGGTACATAGAGTTATTCAAATGCATGAGTGCTGTAGCAGCACAGCTTAAAATAACTCGGACATTTGGTGTTAAGATTCCATTGAAAATCTCTATCAAAATCTGTGCTTTAGACTCACACTGTTCCCTCTGTCCAGCAAGTTTTTCTGTTGATCTGAAATAAATTACGTACTCTGCTCTCTAGGAAATATCTGGTAAAATCCATTATTCACCTGTATTTGTTGTCCTCATATTAATTGGGTAACAGCTTATATAGTAATCCAGAAATGCAGAGACATCATTTACTGTATTTGAATTTACACACAGCTTTCCACAGATCAGTTACTGCTGTTTTTCATTCCTGCAATTTTTCAGAATCTCTTTGTCAGGGCTGTGAGAGCATACAACGGTGACAATTGGAGAACGTCCATCTCAGACATGGAACTGGCTCTTCCTGATTTCTTCAAAGCCTATGATGACTGTACAGCAGCCTGTGAAGGCTCCCGAGAGATCAAAGATTTTAAAGACTTCTATCTCTCCATTGCAGGTGAGTGGTTAGGAAACAGTAAGGAAAGATGTCCTAAAAGTGCATTTCAGTTTATCCATGGGATTGGCTACCAAAATCCTGTTACTCAGTTTGCAGTGTGAAATGCACATGGTGCCCCCTGCTCAGTTTGGGCCAATATGAGTTTATTAGATTCCCTGAAAACTGCTTGAATTCTGGTTTACTTTTTTCTTCTTTTCAGTAACATAAATGAGGGCTGTCAGAAAATCAGAACAGAGACTTCTTACATTAACATGGAAGTTGTGTGTCAGAATAAAATAGATGTGTAAGTAATAACAACTACTCCATCCAGCTAGCAATAGTTATCCAGACAGGTCTCTTGACCATCATTTCAGTATCAGTTTGGCCACCTTTGAGGCTCAGTGCCTCAAAGCCTGCCTTCAAAGTCTGCTTTGTGGTTTGTGTATCACTGGTCATACATATCTCCTTTCTCATAAATATGACAAGTTTCTGTTGCCTATTTTTCATCCTTCCTATAGTTTTGCTAGCAGATGATTTCTTTTTCTTTAGTATGTAGCTTAAAAAAATCCATGCTTTGCAAAGAAAAAGAGATACTGCATTTTTGATTGCTGTCAAAATGGCGCATACACATTTCCTATGCTCTTTGGTAGCAAAAGAAACAAGTAATTTCTCCAGTGCTCTGGGCTCAGTGTTGATGACAGTATTTGTGTGGGGGAATGCCTGCATGTTTTCTCAACAAACTTAAAAACATGAAAAATGCAACAGATGTTCTAAGTTGTCAGAAGGAAAACCAGCCCGATTCTTTGTCCTAAAGCCATCAGATGTGTTGGTGAAGGGAAACTAATGAAATACATTGGTACACAAATGTAAAGTACAAGAGCAGCTCCACAGTTTCTCACAGTGTGGAACTGGTATCCACCAGTACAGCTGACATGGAATAGCTATTGCAGGCCTTGCTTTACTTTTGGGCAAAGCAGGCAGGTGCCTAGGACAGCAGATGAGGAGTGAAGGTTAAATCACAGGCGATAAAGCATGAAACAGGCTTTCTTCCCCAGTGGGTCAGAGCCCTGACATCAGGATAACCCCCAAGCCACTGTAAAGAGTACAGTGTCCATGCTCAGCTGTGATTGGCACTTTCTGTCATCCTTTCTCTTCCTCCTTGGAAGGAAAGGACAATTCCAGCAGTAGTGGTGAGAAGGAAAGGTAGGAGTTACTGCATGATGTCATCACGGCCATGTGCACCCATGTCAAATATTTTGTTCCTGAAATAAGAAAATGCAAATTTACTTGCACTGCCTAGGCTGAACTGTGCTCTTGCTCCAGGGAGATATATCCTGCCTCTAAGGTTTTTACTGCAGAAAGTAAATGTAGCAAAATGTTAACCAGAAGTATCTGGTGATTGCACTAGGTACGTATTTATCCCTGAGCAATGAGTTATGTTTGGAAGCCAGCTGTCCTCATTGCGTGGGATTGCTTCACTGAGGAACTTGTGTCTCTGGCTTTAAGTGCTGTCTGGAATTGAACACTATTGTGTCTGGAGACTCCACTGCTCTTGTAAAAGACAGGTCTGGTAATTTCATTTGGCCAGTTATTTTAGTTAGCTTCAGCGTTCTTCATGTTAGGAGTTGTCAGATATAAAAACAGGGGAAGGGGCCTTCGCTGTTCTTTTGCCTCAGTCAGAGAATGCTGCACAAGCTTAGATAACTTGCTTTCACCTGCCAAATGTGGCTAACAGGGATACTAAGGCTTTAAAATATTTCTGTTTGGTTATATATGTCTAAAGTTACATATGCTGAAACCTCTTGAAATTCTGTGATGGAAGGTTTTCTCGGAATGTATTTTCTTGAAGATAAGATTACCTCTAGTCCTATCCCATTGTACCATGCTTTTGTAGACCGGGTAAGCTTGTGAACTTAAATGTTTCTGGCTGAAAGTTGTTCTGTAGTGAGCAGCGTATTTGTGTCTGTCTTCTCTTTTAGAACATCCAAACTGCAGGCACAAAATGCAGCCATCTCTGGAGGTTTATTTTGCAATCACCTGGTGTATTTCTCTGTGACACAGTTGTACTCAGCAGCATGTGGACCTTATTCATGCAATAATTTAATGAAATTGTATAGGCTTTTAAAATTAAAAAAAAATAGCACTGTTAAGCTCACAGTTAGGAAATAATGCAATACTCCATAACACTCTATATAAAACCTACCACCACAGACTGCCTGTAGGTGTCAGTGAAACATAATTGCTTAGTTCTCTGGAATTGCAGCTTTGATACATTTCAAGTCCAGACCACACTGAGTTTTACAGAAAGGCTGAGTACCAGTACTTGATGCATATTTCAGATGGAGTTGTAGATGCTCAGTACTTCCAAGCAGCAAGATCCAGATGCACAGGACCCAGGAGAGCATTATAAGGCCAAATTTTAATGGGTAGCTAATGGGAGGAGTTATAACAATTCACTGTGCGCTATCCATATCCTGTGTTGTTGTTTTCTTCCTTCTAGATCATTACATTGAAGTCCTTGCATGCAAAGTGCAGTGCGAGAGTAATCTGACACCCATTATAGGAGGCTTTGTTGTTGAGAAATTTGTGGCCACCATGTACCATTACTTGCAGTTTGCTTATTATAAATGTAAGTAGTGATTTAATGTGCTTAAATAACACTGGGATGATGTGGAACAGTTTCCATTCATAATCTTTTCCCGTTAGTTATAATGCTTTAGAATGTAAATAGTGGCCTCCAGAATCTTGCATTTTAACCTGTTCTAGAACAGAAAGTCTGAGCTGCCTGGTGTCTTTTTCTCCCTGTATAACTGTAGTTAACAGACATGGGAGATAAATGTTATGTATAGAGCCCGTGCTCATAAAATTGTCCGCGACAAAATAAATTGCTGAACATAAGTCCCATAAGGGCTGGATTTTGCCCAGAGCAGGCCCCTCCATTTTAAGTTATGCATGGTTGTGACTGGTCTCCACTTGGGTGTTGGAAAAATGAGGCACTTACTTACAGAGTAAGTGTGATCTGATCCATCACTGCCCTTCATTCTTTATATGACACCTACCACCAGCACAAGTTGCTTACACTTTTCAGAGTTTCATATAAATTATAAATGTTCATATAAATGATAAATGTTCATCATATGTATTTTAGATGTTTAAATGATACACCAACTCTTCTGCCTTTTTGAAGTAACTCATAAGATGTTAGGGTAAAAAGTGTCAGCCACTTCCTATACATTGGAACACGTGCAATGACACAGACCCATTGTGTACACTTGTGTACAAAAAAACATGGTTTGTGCCAAAAAGCCATGGTGGTCAAGCTGTCAGGCCCACATGGTTGTTAAGCAGCTGAATGTATAGCTCCTTTAACAAGAAGTTTTTTCTTAAACTTCTTAACTCATTCAGTTAGAGAGAAGAAAGATTGTGACTTCAAGGCAACACATTTAACATAACACCACTTCTTCTATTGAATACTTAATTTTCAATTTACTATTCAGAATTTCTTCCACAGACAAACCTAGAGAGTGTTTCATACCATTCGCTTTTTCCTAGTAGATTCTTACAATCCTTTTAGAATGGGGCACATGGGGCTCAATGGGTTTTGAAGAAAGAGGGGACCACTTAACAGAAATTCTAGTGTTCTGTTGCTCAGTGATTACACATTTGATAGGTAAATCATTCAGTGAATTTTGTGGTTTCTTGAGGAACTACCTGCACTGTAAAGAACACATGTAGCCTTTACAGCTACTCCTGCAGGCTCCAACACCAAAGGGAAGACACATCCAGCCATGTAGAATCAAGCCATTAATGACTTTTGCTTATGTTGTTGACTACACGTTTTACATATCGACTCTTCCCGCTTTGTCAATTCTAGTACAGAGAAGTAGGGGGGGTTAATTTGTTTGGGTTTTTTTTAATAAATGCCCCAATGGGTATCACCAAGCTGTGGGCTGATACCTCACTGATACTGGGATACCTGGGAGGGACATTTGGTTAGGATTTTCATAGAAACCATCAGGGGTTAAGTCCCCATTTCTGAATCATGGCCTTACCTGTTTCAGAACACAAAAATAGCATACCCCATCTGGGAAGCAATTTATTTTTTTTCTATGCAGCTGGTAGGGAGGTAGAAAATGGGTCCTGTTTCCATGTGAGTTTTTCGGAGCTTAGATAATAGTAGGAATTTGTTCATTTACCTTATCTGGATTTTTTTTGTGTGTGTTTATTAATTAGTGAATGACATGAAGAATGCAGCTTCTTGTGCTGCTAGTTACCTTCTGTTTGACCAGAAAGATGAAGTAATGAAACAGAACATGGTCTATTACCAGTACCACAAAGACAAATGGGGACTTAAAGAAGAGGATTTTCAGCCCAGATCGGTAGGTGAATTACTTAAAACGCATTCTAGAAAAATTCAGATATTTCCCTGAAACTCACTGGGTCAGAGGTTGTGAAAATGGGGTTCACCTATAGGTTCTGGAGTTAAAACACATACTGTTTTATTAACACCATACAGAAAGTTGTACACAGAGATGTTCTATGTAATGTAGCCAGTGAATGTCATTATAGTTCCTCCCTTTGTGTTGAAATATACTACAATAGGATATGATATGATATGATATATGATATGATATGATGACGAGTAAATTCATGCTGGTACTTGTCTGCCACTTATGTATATTTATATCTTTATCTACCTCAATAAATAAAGCAGCTGGCCCCTGAAATCTCCTGATGAAAAGATCACTCCAGTGACATTTGGGCTTTTGTCAATCACTTATTATTTGCCAACTTGTAGTTGCCCACCTGCTTGTTATTTCAGGTTCTGTGTGCATTGGAATGTGTCCAGATATGGTAACCCCAGCTAAACCCACTTTCCACTTACTCAATTTAGAACATAGTTGGGTGGACGATGATGGAAAAAGGCTCACAACCATATTGCACCTAATTATCTCAGTTAGAATGCTTGCTGCAAAGAACCCACAGTGAACATCAGTCCATCCAGCAATGATTGTGATCTGGCTTTGACAAATGACACTAAAAATGAGTTTCTATGCTGTTCTTAAATTTCCATGTCAGAGGAAATTTTACATAGAAAAGCATCTTTGCTGTGTTTCTGGAGTCCTGCAGCCTGGACCCTGACAATCAAGTTGGATTTTCTGTAATTTCTTGTTACCAGGATTTATGTCATGCAACTGAATTAACTGCTTTGTGACACCTGAGTGACTCCTTAGGCATCAGTGGTATGTGCTTTACAGGTAGTTAGTCATTAGCAATACATGTTCCACAAATTGAATTTAGTGCCTTCTCTTTCTCTTACGGCATGACTTCCCTGGGGAAGAGTCATTTAAGTTAACCTAGCTGAAGCAACAGCGGGCACCCCACAGGGTAACGTTGCAGTTGCCTTTCCCATGTTGCTTCTTCAGACACCTCAGTCACCGAGACCTGTAGCAGCCCAAAGGCATATCCCTTGATTCTTAATGCTGCTTTAAGCTCAGTACATATATGTAGTGCTTAGGTGACTGGCTTTATCTGTAGCAACACTGCAGAGCAGTTCACGTATGCATCTTATAGGTTGCACTGATTTGACAATTACATTTTCTGTCCTCTCAGGCCAGCCAGCTCAAGTCAAAAACACCACTCCATTTGAGTTAAGTGTTTTTTGGTTGTGGACAGCTGTTGAATTATGTGCAACACACCTTATCTGCACACTGGAAAGCCAGGCCTGCCCTGCAGGGCCGGCTGAGGCAGAAGACGGCAAAAATGCATTTGCTTCTTTCAGGCAGGAGCAGTGACCCTGAGCTCACAGGGGAAAGGGACCACTCCTTTGTCACTGCTTTTGGGGACAGAACTGTGCTTTATAGCCATATTGGAGACAATGTTTGAAGGTGGTGGGAGTGAGGGGTAGCAACAGTATAAAACTGCAAACCACAGACAGATTTGGCATACATATGCAGAGAGGACAGAACAAGGGCCCTACACATTAACTCTGAATGTTTCATTGATAACTTCTCAGGAGCTGGGGACTACAGATAATTTAATTTTTAAATATAAAATATTAGATGCACACAGCTGTATTTTCTTGTACTTTGATCCATGTAACTACAAACAAAAGTTGCTTGCTGTCCTAATCACTTACCATGAAAACCATAATGCCTCTGGTTTATTTTCACAAAGTGGTAACGGGGTGACAGCAACATTTGGCTCTGGCACTAAGCTTTAGATGTTCTTGTGAAAGAGGAAGTCTCCTGTTTTCCTCCCCAAAAAGAGTTAAACGGGGTAATCAAAGTGGATTACTGTTGGTATTCACAAATACGAGGGTAGGCGACTGAGCGAAACTCTGCTGTCCAGGCAAACAGCCGGGGAAGTGAAGAGGGACAGGTGGGTGACCGAGCAGAATTTCCCTAGCCCAGACTTAGGCTGGGGTGGTGAGTCATTATCATGCAAAATAGCTTAGTGTCTCTTTTTCCCAGAACTGCCTGCCACTGTACACCAGCGCACAGGGAGACAGAGGCTTTCTCAGGTCCAAAGCCCGCTGGAATGCAGGCACAGGCTGCTGCTCAGCTCTGGCAGTCTCATTCCTTGTTCTCAGACTCGCCAATGCTTTGAAACATGAGAAAGAGGAGAGAGCTTTGTTCTTCTCACACCGATGGAGCCTGTCCTTAGAAGGATCCACAGAAGACATTGGATATGCTGCTTGCTGTTCTGCTGTTTCCTTTCTCAAACATTTTAACCCCCCTGGGACCTACCTTCTACTAATTATGGGTCTGACTTCACTGGAATAGTTTCAGGTGACATGTGATGACACTCCCCTGTCTTGCTACCCTAAAGTAACATAGAAATTCTGTTTTTTGATAGGAGGCAGTTCGATACCACAACATAACCACACTCCAGTTGGAAATGTATGAATTCGCAAAGAAGCATCTGATGGATGATGATGAGGTGAGTTTTCTAGAAAGGAAATCGTGGTCAGAAAACCAGCAATCACATTAAAGTGAAGATGATACATAGATGGAATTCCAGGTTTTAGCTAATATGGAAAAATCTTCTTGTAACCGTGACCAATTTATCATAAATTTTTCTTTTGTAAATGGAATATAAGAAACAAATCCAAAGAACATCACGTACCATTTAAAAAAATATGGGCAGTATTAACACAAAGGTAAATATAATGCACTCAGCCCACAAAAAAAGAAAATCCACTTTGCAAGCTACAACACCAGGGGGCAGAGAAGTAGTATATATATTTAAACCCAACATTTTTCTGGTGTTTTTTTTTTCTGAAATGTTGTTTAAATTAGATTTAAAGTTCCTTATAATTTTGTCCAGAAGAAACCACCTAAATTGTAATTTTCATCAAAAGGAAGTCTTGTTATCTGTTATTTTTTTCTGCACAGTAACATTTTGTTCAACGAGTTTTGCTTCTTAAATGGTTGGAATTCATGGCCAAATAACATATAATGACTACTGTTAGACTGGAAATATGTAAAGTGGATTTTTTGTGCAAGAAAAGTAGTTAAATTGTTGAAAGGGCATTTCTTTGTCTCCCACAGCTGAAATTAAAGTATAAATCATGGAGGCTTTGGATTGCTTTTTGTTTTGCTTTGTTTTCAGAACCTTTCATTTAAAGGTTTAAAAAATCTTCAAATGATGGAATAGTTCGTTGCTGGCATTGGCAAAGAGCTATGTTCAGTTATGGCATGGGGCAGGGTACTTGTAATGAGCACTGCTGAGATCTTTTTTCGTTAGAAAAAAGAAAGATGGCTAATGTTAAAAATGAAATAATTTTTTATGTGACTCAGCACATAGGGAGAGAGAGTATTTTATAGTGGAGAAGTAGATAACATGTCTGTGCTGCCTTCAGTATGCTAGTGACCTGAAAACAACTCTATACATAAAATTCCATTGCAAGGTTACCAGACTTTAGGAGGACTTTCCATTGTGATAAAACTCTGTGAAATAAGCTTGTTAGAAGGTTAAGCTTAGATGAGGACTAGTCTGTATGAATTTTCATCGGGGTGGGAAATACCTGAGCACTTTTTTATATTCCCTTGTTAGTTTGTGCTTTGCCAATAATGTTTTCTTATGTTAGGCATAAACTTAATTTGTAATTTTTTCCTTCTTTCGCATCTGCTGCTTCAAAACACAGGGATGAGTAATTAAGGAAGGGGAGAAGCAGTCCGTTGTGAGGGCTTTACCCATATGTTGTTACAAGAACGGATTAGTGAAACAATCTTCAGCCTCAAGCACTGTGTATAGAATAAACAAGCATTCGTTTGCTGGCATTCATTCCTGTAGCCCATTTCACCGGTGC
Organism: Aptenodytes forsteri; assembly: GCF_000699145.1. Taxonomy (NCBI): domain Eukaryota; kingdom Metazoa; phylum Chordata; class Aves; order Sphenisciformes; family Spheniscidae; genus Aptenodytes; species Aptenodytes forsteri. The sequence continues at coordinate 12,148 of NW_008794545.1, forward strand.
AATTATAAATGACCTTGCAATCTGCAGGAGGGAAGTACAGTGGAAACATCAATTAACTTTTGGGGAAGTGTCAAGGAAGTCACATTACACAAGATTACATGTTTGGGTTACAAACAACCAAAATTACCGGGCCTGCTCATGCCACAGATATCCCTACCCCACACTCTCATCACATTAGGAAAGTTATCATTCTCCTCGCCTAAGGAGAAACTGAAAGGCTTCTGTGCCTTCACTTACTAGGGCTGAAGAACCTGGGAGGGACGGAGGCTGTCCATGCCTCTGGCTTGGCTCTGGCTTTTGGTAGTGAACTCATAACTCCCTGGCTACCAGAACTTCTCTTTGGCTGCAGGAGCCTTCCAGGGAGTCCAGACACAGCAGGAATAGCACAAAGGTAAAATCGCTACCTTGCAGTTTCTGCTATATGGGCAGGACCTGGTAGTGTAAGTGGAATTTTTTTTTAATATTTCTCCTGGCACAGATAGAAAAGTTTATTCTATAGGAATGCTGAAACCTGATGAAAAACCCAGATAAGGTGTTACAGTAAAAGCTTTATTAAAAATTATTAAGGATGGAGGCAACCGCTCTTTTTAGTGCACTCTGTTTATTTAAACCATGTGCTTCTTGGGCCATAGGCCATACCTTTTGTGAGTTTCTGTGGTCCATGTTTGCTGTCTGTGAAGTTGCTTGTGGGCCAACAAGCCCATAAAGTAATCTGCAGAAAAAAATCATTCTCTTTTCTTGAGTGAAGCAAAAGGATTGATGTGGCAAAAGGATCTCTTCCTATGTGAATATGTCATTATTCCCAAGTGGAGAATCTCACTTTATTCAGACTTCTCAGTGCTCCTGTATACCAGAACATCCATGTGTCTTTTTAAATCCTATTAGCAAAGCGAGTGAGAACATGTGGCTTCTTCCAATAATACACTGCAGTAATTGCAGAGGCTGGAACATGCAGTAATGATTTTTGCATATGTCACTACAAGAAATACTGTCCTGTTCATGTTACTTTATTAATGTGTTTCCACAAGGAAATGAAAAACTCTAGTTCAAACATTTAACACAGTAGAGGTGACAGAGAATATTAGCGCCAACTAGCTACAAATTACTTTTTCTTAAAAGTAATTATTATTAAATATCCTTACAGTTTTCCACAGTGAAGTTAAAAGAACATTACACAGTGTTGTCATCTTAGTTGGCCATGGATAGTCAAGCTTTTTGATTTCTGTTCAGATGTGTAATGCATAAAGGCTATAATAGATATAACTGCTAGCATTGCACAGATTTAAATAGCAAACTGAAATGCCGTTAAGAGCCAGATACTCAGCTAGTGTAGATATAACTTCAGCACTACACTAATTGTATGAGACATGTTTCTGGCCCATAAAATCAGTGCTCTTGAGGAATTTTTTTTCAGGCATAGCTACTTAGCTGTTCTAAATTACATAAGAACCACAAGTACTTGGCTGGTATGATCCTACAGTGTGATTTTTCTTTCAGTACTTGATCAGTAGGTGAAAAACTGTTGGCAGCTTTGACCCACTTTTTTGGCATCTTGTTCTTTTTATTTGTATATAATGTGTGTGTCCATTGGTATAGTAGCTGAAATTCAAATGCTCTATTTCTAAGTGTGATGCAAAGGAGAATAAGTGTTGAACTAATGTGGCTGGTGGAAAGAGAACATATGGAATAGCATCAAAGCACGAGGGCCCAGTGGACTACTGATAGCAAATAATCTGAATTCAGCCTGTTTTTCTGTTCAGGAATCGCTACCAACATATTTTCAGCTTTATTAACTCACTTTTTGCATATGTTCAAATGGTTTATACAAGTGCACTCGTAATGGCAAGTTGTAAATGCAGACCTGTAAACCCTGCCCTGCCTGTGACCTCAGATCAACACGGCTACAATAGCACCGCTACAATGGGAACAGCTGGTGGCAGCTATTTCAGGGAGAGTTGGCAGCTAATTGGCATTGTTATGGTCCCTGTTCAAATACACTTCTTTAAAGAAAAAAGAAAAGATTTTTTTCATCATCATTTCCTAGTGGAGGTACTGCCCATGTGGCTGGCTCTCCAGAAGCTTCCTGCTTTCCCCTCTTGCTTCTTTACCACTGGATGTGTATCTTGGTCAAAGGTGTTCCTCCTTCCATTTAAACCACCTACCGTGGGAAGCTGCAAGTGTGGTTGGGCTTAAATGGCAGGATGTCCCCAAGTTGCAGGTACTGACATTAGGAGGAATTTTTACCTGCCCAGATTTTCTTAAGCTTTGATGTGCAGCATAAAGCAGCCAAGAGAGCATAAGTAGAGCTCAGAAACAAAGCCACTAGAAGGCTTCTGTTTTCAGTGCAATGGGAGCAATGTTGAAGTTGCTCTGAAACTGGGTTGACTCATGTTTTATAGGCATTATAAAAATGTTAAGAGGAAAGCACATTTATTGGATTACTGTAAAATACTATTGTAATAACTGCAGTGTACTGCAATCTCCCATAGCATATGGGAAGAGAACAGTTACATGTTCAGAATATATCATTAAAAAATGAAATGGAAAAGTATTTGAGAAAAGAAGTTAACATACATGTAAAGAACAACTAAGCTCTTTTAATATTAAAAAACCCCACCACCTAAAAGCATGTGACAGTGGGTCACACTGTGGACTAAGTATCTGAAAAATAAACAAGTTAAGGGCCAAATAATTTTTCTGCACAAAGAATTGAGGGATTTTTTTTCCCCTGCTAGAATGCGAGGAATGTCCAGCCTGGTCTGTACTGCTCGTGGAGGATCTGGGAGGGCTTTGAGGTGGTTACAGTGAACTCACATGTTTTAACTGAAGGTTAGATCAAGGAACTTTTTCTTGGTCGAAGGCTGAATAAACCTTTCAGGCTGAGCCACTCATTGACACATACCTTACTGTTATCCCGAAATAATGTCGTTCCCCCCCAAAAATTTCGCTGGCCAGTGGGCTGTGTGGTGTGCGCTTGCAGGCTCTATCAGGCCCGCGGAGCACGTATCCTCCACAGTCGGCCGTATCAAACCTTTGTTTTCTCTCTTGCAAGATGGTTATTCATCCTTGAACAAAATCTGCTGTTTTTCATGAACCTAACTCCTTGTCACTACTCCCATTAGTTACTCAAATTAGTTACCAGGGCAGTTACTCATTAGTTACAGGGCAGCCCTGACCTCTCCTCACAGAAGCCACCCCTGCAACCTCTCCCGCTACCACAACCTTGCCACCTATACCCGATACATACGGGAACAAAGTCTGTTACTCTCACTGTTGAACGAGTTTCCAGTCATTAAGATCTTTGAACTTTAGCAAAATCTGAATTTTTGCTGTGAAGGACCGCCGGGGGACATTTTGTGGGATAAATATTTTCCTTCTAGGTCATAGATTATAAGGAAACAAAGATCCAGCCAATTCTTGCTCTGTGTATTGTCTCTTGAGGCTCAGTTTGTTGGATGAGGTAGAATAAAGGCTGTTTCTTATTCCTTCACTGATAATCACGCATGAAAGCATGTCCATAATAATATTTTTCTGTAGATCTTAATTCATTTTAGAACACTGTTATTTTACTACTCTCTGCTACTTCCCTGAGGAACAGGCTATCCCACTGCAGTGCATATGGAATCCCTATAGAAAAGGCCATCAGCAGATCTGCATGGAAAGTATGGGTTATTGCAAGAAAACTATTTTTTCCCAGAACTTTTCCAGTCCACACTGAGAAGGGACAGAACAGATTGTAGGTGGAGGCAAGGACCCATGAATGATTAATATTTGCTACACAGAAGGCAATGCTTAGTCTTAGCAACCAAAGGCAAAGCGTCTTGAGTCTGTCAGTAAGCAATACAACTGCTACTGGTTGCTACTATTTTTAAATGCTGCTGTCGAAAGAAAAGTTGGTGCTGGACCATCAGTTTCAAGTGGGCCGTAACTGAGCCATGTATTGGTAGCTTTTCCTCTTTGCTGTTTATTTTAATAGCTGGCTAGGAGTCTCCAAAGTACAGATGTTTCTTCTAAAAGGTTGTGTTTTGTGTGTGTGAATGCAGCATTTAATATTGCATAAGGAATGGCCAGCAACAATCCCTGGCCCAATGTGTACCTTGGGCTTGGACACTCAGCTTGCGGTAGTAAGTGAGGAGTTCTGCATTTTTCTCCTTTTTCGGACTTATTTTTTCCAATGCTCTAGCTTCGCTTATAATAGTGCACCAATCTCACTAGCCTGGGTTAGCTTATTCAGAATTGACCAAGAACTCTGTTTTAAAATTATTTTTTATTATAATCCACCTACTCACATACCCTCTGTAAAACCTTCTTGAATTACTTACTGTGGTACAAAACTTGTTCTTTCTGTTTGTGCCTCTGTTCAGTTGTTAATCTAAGCCAAGGGTGCTCAGTTTGCATATCTGACAGATGATTAGAGGCTCCAGTTGATCAGATCAGCTTCTCTGATTCTTCCTACCACTCAGACCAGTCTGGGAACATTCCCCTGCTGCTGTTCAATATCATGCCTCCCATATTTCAGGCTATACCTGTCCCATCTTTTCCCATACATTCTTGCTGTCACTCCTACTTTCCACTGATTGCCCCTGGATTGGGAGAGGGAAGAGGTCAGTAGCACAGGGAGGGAGGTCATGGGGTGCCGGCAGAGCTGTTGTACCTGCAGCGTGTACCTGGCCTCCAGTGCAAACCAGGAGGCAGTGACCGTGGACCGAGGGCCAGCTTGCTCACGAGGATGTGCTTCACTGCGGCTGACCAAGCAGTCCACCTGTGCATACTTTCCAGTTGTTGGCTGCCTCACTATCAGGCATGTACTGGTCTGGCAGCAAACCCTTCTCTTCCCCGAGCTTAGTCAGACTTCACATACTGATTTACTAGCTACCAGCCAGACAGCTACATCATGCTTTGGGCCATATATCGCTCAACTCTGATTTACATCAGCACTGTGTCTGAGCAGCATATTTATGTAAGCTGCATTGGAACTGGGTGGCTGTTGTCCCCTCTAGTAGCTGGCAGCAGAAAGAATTATGGGTTTGCAGCTGACTTTGCATGTAAAATTTGCTGTCCTTCCTATTAAGGTAGGTAGGAGCCAAAGAGCGTACCAGATAACAGGAGGAACTCTGTCACACTGAATGCTTAAATCGTATCAGAGAATCATTTTCAGACTCCAGGTCTGCAGGCCAGCATGAAGTTATTAGATATCAGCGGGCAGGGGGCTTTTTCCCTGGAATGAACACCTGTGAAATATTTGCTGACTTCAGTCATGCAAAATGCCTGATGCAGTGTCAAGTGAGTGCTAATGGGGCAAGGACAGTGATCAATCTGGTCGTAGCTGCTAGTGTGACGATGTGATCAGCTCTTCTGACATAGCGTTATCACCTTTTCATTAGACTGCCAACCACAGTATGGACAACTTGCAAATGTTTTACATTCTGACCGTGAAGGCGCAGGCAAAAATATTTTAACTATGGGTTTTGTTTGTCTCTAACTGTAATCTGGAGGTTTTGCCTTTTCAAAAATATCCAACATCCAGTTGCATTACAGCATATTTTCTGTATGTATATTGTTTCGGCAACCATTTTTATATTTTTGTCATAATTCAACCTCTCTTACTCCCCAGTACTTCTCATTAGACCGCAACAGCTTCCGTCATACTTTCCTTTAGAGATCAATTTCAGGCACTGGAGATTTCAGATTTCAGACAATTTTTTTTCAAATATTGTTGCTTTTAAATACCCTTTTCCATTTAAAACTTGGGCTTCTTACGTGTTTCTGGATTTGAAAACATACCAGAAGAAAAAAAACTGAATTCTGTCTGGATCTTCTATGTCTTCTGAAATATCCTACCTTACTGATGAGTGTGACAATAATATGAATTTAATTAAGTCCCCATATGGTTGAGTTACCAAAGGTACAATATTGAAATCTCCATGTCTTCCTCATACCTAATTCTGGGTCATCCAGTCAGATCATAGAATCATAGAATAGATGCTTATGCCTTTCACCCTCTCTCAGACTCTTACCTTTTGAGGGTTGTCTTTGCAGGTAGACCGAGGAGAGAAATCCTTTTTAATATCTATTATTCTTTCATTAAACTGTGATCCTGAGGTGTAAAAGAATCAGTCTGAATTAGATCTGGGACCCCTGTGGTAGACACCTGTATTCCCAGTCTCGTAACTCTGTTCAGAGTTAATGGGACCTGCCTGTCTGTAGTCCTTCAAGAGGCACCCAAATGCTTGTGTCCACGGTTTTAGGAGTTGTGCTATAAAACTTGACCTGAAGTCCTCTGTGCTTCTGTTTCTGTAACTTTCAACTGCTTGCATAGTGACTGTTGGACCTAGTGGCTATTTTCTTCATGTCCGTTTGTGAAGTGGTATTGAGTTCCTCCCACGATTGGGCTCCTTAGGCAATCAAAATACTTCTAACAAAGGAAAACGTGCAGAAATGTTGAATTCCTGTTTTCCAATTGCCAGATTTCCTGCAACCAGGAAGACAAGTAGGGAATATGAAAGCACTGGCATTTTTTCTTGTGTTTTTATTGAATTGGATACTTAGATGTTTTGAACAAATTCAAAGCAAAATAAATTGCCATCCTTCAGGACTTGCTAAAACCACTTCATAGTTGCAAAAACTCAACAGTCTTTAAGATGGAACTGTGAAGCAGGGAACAAAAGCAGCAGTTATTTCAGCCAGCTTTTCTCCCACTTTTATTTTTGTTTGCTTGGTTCTCATTATTTCTCTCCTTGCTAATCTGAAACATGTCTGAAAAATGTGATGTTAACATTTTTAATCGCCATATCCATAATACAATTGTTGTATTCAAAATAGACAAAAATTCTCTATTTCCTCTTATAGTTTTCACTGACAGAGGCTTTAATGCCCTTTCCTCACCAGAATAGAAAACCGTAAAGTTTTGAGTCTCAAACTGCATGTGTCTGGAAGGTGCTGTCTTCCTAAGGAATACCTTTCTAGACAAAAATGTGCTTAAAATTTGACTAGGATTGTAAAATACTGTTTGCAGTCTTCATCCAGCAGACTCAGAAGCCTAATACAGTTCACAAAGACTTGGAATGGGGGGTGAAGGGAAGAGGGAGAGGGAGAATGAGCATCCAAGCAAGGATGACTTGCTTTCAACATAACTGTTATAAATTCTCATTATTTTAAACATGAGAGTGAGTAAGAGCTAATCAGATTTTCCAGCAGAATATTTTTCTATCAGAAAGTGACGATTTGTTTTGGAAAAAACCTGGATGACATCTTAAGACATTTTTAGAACATAGGTTTATGTCAAGAAAGGAAGGACAGGAAAGTTTAAAAAAAATCACAGTTAAATTAAAACAGTTTAATAGAACATTGTAGTTAGACTAAAAGGTTGGAAATGTAACGTTGAGCATCCGTATCTCTCTTACAGCTCAGTATTTCAGTTGTATCAAAAAGTGAAAATATGCACAGGCATTCCCACGGCGTCTCCCATCTCAGGCAGTGTTGTTTCTGAACTGTGCATGGAAGGCAAACCGGAAAATACGAGTATTTCTGAGGGTGCCAGCAGATGGGCTGCTACAGTCCGTTTTGAGTAGTCTGAGATGCTGCTGCACAGTTGCTGTTAGCTACTTGCTTTTCACTACTGAAGGTGTTACCTTGGGCTGAAAGTGATTACAACAGGTTTTAGCTCAGTTACTGTAGCTTGGTTGACAAAGCAGTAAATTCCAGCTGGTGGGGCTGTATCATCCCAAAGTGACTGCAGGAAGACATTTGGCTATGGTGTATGACATATAACTATGTCAGGAGTAGTTTAAATAAAGTTGGATTGTTATGTTGTGTTGGTACCCTGTATTAGCAGAGCTTGTAAATACAGTATTTTCTGGTCTGAATCTAAACACAACGTATTTGTTTCCAGTATGGAAAACATTCTAGTATCTCTGGTTCTTTACATTTTTGCTGCATTGAAGCATGGCGTGTGAAGATCTGTGGTTGAAAATGGACAAGGTGTGTGTTGAAGGGTGTAACAGAGGACATAAACGGTTAGAGCAGACAGATGCAAAGTCAAAGTTACGGCTCTACAAAACACTTTTGCTTTGAATTTTGAAGCTTTCTAAAATCCTTTAATGTTTTATGGTATTTTAACAATTTCCCAATTTAAGAGGTGCTTTAAACATTTATGCCTCTACTTTCTAAGTTTGAGGATTTCATTGTCTATTTAAATAACTGAAAAAGTACAAGAGAATTTACTGTGAAGTGTAACATTTCCTTCTTTTAAGGTCTGTATGTCACTGCAGGTACTTGTGCTACCCCTGTACGGGCCATTTACTTGCATTCTATAGGCTTGTTGTGCTAGCTTCTGTATGAAGGGTGTTAAAAAATATTTAGACACCTATTATTACAGTTTATGTTTTGATTAAAATGGTTAAAATTTTCCACTGATTTTGCAGTACAGGGTTAACTTGTTTCTGTTAAATTTAATCCTTTCTAGGGTGAAGTTGTGGAATTCCTTGACGAGCTGTTAGAAGTAGAGGAAAAGAAGGAATCCTGATGAGTGAAAGCACCACAAAGTATTTTACAAAAGTGAAGACTCCCCATTGCTCCTTACTATTGTTTTTGGTCACCTGTAGTTCCAGTTAGATATACCTCAAAGCTGCTCCTTTAAGCTCCACCTTATGTCACAAGATCCACTCCTGAAAAATCATTTCCATGCTGCACTGACTCTTCCGTGAGCATGGCTTTTCACTGTACATCTACAGAATTGGTGCATCTGGGTTTTCCTCTTGAGCTTTCTTTCCTTTACACAAACACAACAAAGCAGACTATTTGTATTTTCTGGGCTAACACTAAGGTTCCTCATTTCAGTGCTGTTCTACTAAGTTAGGACAGTACAGCTAAATTCCGAAGAACTTTTGTGAGATTATGAACAACGGAAGACATAACAGTTCCTCTAGACTTTCTGAGCTATGTATTGTATTATTTATATATGTCTTTTTCTGTGATGATGAATAAAGTGATACTGAATCCCAGTGCAGCTGAAAGACGTTAAGATACATTTAAATAGCTGAAATAAGATGATTAACAAAGCACAACTAGTGATCCTGTAAAAATTGCTTAAAGAATTCTGTAAGTCATGTTGATCTTTCTTAAAAACTAAATGAAATTCCATGATGTGAAACTGAGGTCACTTAGAACTGAATAATAAATAATTCCTTCTTCCTACCAATTCTTACTCTTTCTGTTGAAACAACTTGTCGTTCCTGTGTGAGGTGGGGCCAATCTTGTATAAAATAATGATGGTCGATGTATTTAGTATTCTCTTCTGTAGAAAACAGTTTGCATGGTTGTTTCTGTCTTGTGGGACTATCTGCATAGTTTTCATCCAAAATTAAGTACAGGTGGAGGCTGAGGCAATTTTAAGTGGAATCATGAAAAATATTTGCATGTGAATTCCTGACATGTTTTATTAACTATATGGCAGAGTCCTATACAGAAGTACTTTGAAGGCCCAAAAAATACTGTGTTGGAGATGAGTAGTGAATTAGTGCACAAGAGTACTGAAGAGCAGAAATCCCATTGACCGCAGAGGAGGATCCAGGATTTGATCCTTTGCTTTCCTCTTTCATTTTTAAGGACCAAGTCCTGCAAGTGATTTCATCCCGCTTACATCAAGGGGAAGCAAGAGCATTCAGTGCCTTTATGAGTGAACCGTAATTCAGCTGAATGGAAGTGAATTGTAAAACCAAAATCTGCTTTAGGTTTTTAAAAAGGCAAACCATGAACTGCACTATCTTACTGAGTTCTGGTGCTATAGCTTACATACGCTGTAGAAGTATAATGTCTACACTGTTGAGTGTCTACAGAGGACAAGAAGGGAATCCAAAGGATCAGGTGTAAGTGTCCTCCAGCCTGTGAAAGCAATGAAACGTTTTAAAATGTTAAAGTGTGTGTGAAAGATGTTTGGAGGATCAGATTGGGGGTTTTTTAGCTTCTTTAGTATAAATCACAGCTAATCTGCTGAAGTCGATGGGCAGATTGCTTAATTCTCAAAATCTATCAAGAGCCTTTTAACTTTAGATTTACCCAGCTCCACTTGCGATAACAAGACCAGAATTTGAGCATACAGAGGGTGTATCAGATTTCCTTACACTTTTTGTTCCATACAGTATTAGGACTCCATTTATTGTAATTTTATGTAAGAATTTAACTTCACTTTTGAAATTTACAAGCACTTGATTGTAAACCATCACTTACTTCCCCATGAAATAAATGTATTATAATACCCAGCTGGGGTAGCTTCCCCAGTTTGTCCCTAGTTTTCTCTTGCTGGAGGTGTGTGTATGCTCAAGGGAGAGGTTACTGCTCAGGAGGCCTCTTTTGTCCCTCTGCTTTCCAACTTGCATAGGACAACTCCAGATTTCCTCCTCAGAAACTCAACCATTGATGTTAAGATCATATGCCCAAATAACTTAATCTTTGATACTCCAGCTTTTGAATCCAGAAATCCCGCCATTAAAGGGCATGGAGTTGGTTGGGGGTGGATGGATCTATCTACATTGCCTTTGTTTTACAACATTTTTAGTTTACTTTTTTCTTACTACCATTTACCAAACCAACGTAGGAGCTCTGCCAAGCACAGACTGTTATCTGGCTATTTGTTTCTGCGGTGGCCTAGCTCTTCTGTGCTGTCTGTAGGTACTGCAATGCGAAACCTTAAAGACTTCCAAGAGAGGTGCCTGTAATTCAAGCTCCTGGGCCTGAGGTTTTCCGTAACTATACATCTTGTGTAGAAATAACATGTGCATAAAGCTTCTGATCAGATTTTGCCTGTTGGAGAAGCAAGTAGCAGAGACTACAGTAGGTACAAGATGACAGAAAATCAGTTCCAGGATCATTTTGGTTTGCCACGCAGCATTATTTCTTCCCAGTTAAAGAACTCCCTTCCCCGCTCCAGCACTAATTGTCTGAGATTGCTATAATCTTTTTTAAAGACCAAAGTATGCGGTAAAATATTGTAATATTTTCATTCCACCAGTAAAACATTGAGCACCAGACTTAACCTGTTTTGTGATTCATTTGACTTAATGGGTTACACTGGGGATACATTTAGCGCCTATGAACCCTAATTTTTCCTCTTCATCAAACAGTTATTCAACCATTGCAAGTCTCTTGGGTATTATCAATTTTCTGGTAAGCTTGTGATTCTGTCTTTAAGGCTTCCTTAGCTGATCTTTTTTCATGTTCAGTCATTTCCTCAGCTCTCGACCTTACAGCTAAAATCCCCTGCCATTGTGCCTTCTCAGGTGGGGATTTCATGATTTACTAAGATGTCCATTAGCCAATGATTTATTTTTTCTTAAGCCTACTTGAAGTAAGTCTGATGTCCTTTACCGTTCCATTTAACTTGAGGAGGCAAGTGATACTCTTGCAGCCTCCTGAAATGGCACTGTGATCCCTTTTTCATTTTGTTCAAGTCTCTCTGGATTTTTTCTGGCTTTCTTAATTTCCACTACATATGGTCCCAAGCCAGTTCAATCTTAGTAAGTACAAGTAGTTCTCAAACCCTTGTTCTTTTCTAATGAGAAATAGCTCCTCTTCCAGTTCTTCAGTATTTATTGTGGCTTTTTTCAGCATTCTCAGGTTCTTTTAACTGATTTTTCTTTTGCTGCTGCTATTGTTAAATGCCAACATTTACATGTGACTGCAATAAATTAGTGTCTTTTCTTCCACTTCTCTGATCCTGCCAGCTCTTCTTGGGAGGCTGCGGGAATATGGTTCTTGCCTCCCTTCTGCCACCCCAAATTCTTGCAGTTGTGAGTTGTCTGCCTCAGATGTTAGCGGCTTCTGCCTAACCTGATGGGATATTTAGATTTTTTTCTGTTTCTTTTTTTGACAAGGTTTACAGTATGCTGCTGCTGCTCAGGGAAGCATCATTTTGTTGAAGCCACCGTGTTCATGTGACTGACTCAAACGCAACATCGGTACCATGTGTCTGCTGACCCTGGGCTGACCCTGGAGATAAAATTCATATCTACCTCGGTGGCAGTATTGCTTGTTGTGGAGCTGTACCATTACACTTTTTAACAATTGCAAACATTTTTAGTAACAAAGCTGACTATTTGGGTAGCTGCTGTTGGCCTCCAATCCTCCTTTGTTGCCCACAAGCAAGTCTGCAATAATTCTGAGCGTGTCGTTCCATCACCACTTAGAGGTTAACGGTGGGTGAAGTCAATCTTTGGGCAGGCGGCTAGCACAAGGGTCTGCACGCAGTGCGAGTCCTGTGCTTGATCTCTTGTTGGATGGGATCCTGCGTGACGGGGTACTGCTTCAAAGCTGAAGATTAAACCGAATCACAAATGCTGGCGCACTGAAGTGAGTATTTGGTTATGTGAAAAACAAGACTGCTGACTGTCAGGACAATCTTTCTTATGTAAGGAACCAAAGCTTGGGCAAGGGAAGACATTCACAGGTTGGAAATCAGTGTATCTGACAGACTGTGCTGAGTATGTAACCTGTTTCAAATTAATACCTGCTCTTACTGATATAATTGTAAGTCTTCATGTATTACCAGCTTCTTGCTAATTCATCCTCATAAATAGCAGTATTCATTAAAAAAGGAAGAAAGGTGGTAGTGATTTTTCTGCTCGAAGTTTAATTCTGTTCCGATAAAACAGCATCGCAGGCTCCATACTTCTGTCTCGGCAATTCCAATAGCTAATAAAGTCAGCTACAAAAAACAAATACTTTTAGAATGATCAGTTCTGGCAAATTCAGTGGGAATTCAAATGTCCTGCTGGGCCTTTTCATTCACCCTAGTGATTCTGCAAGCAGACCTTCGTTAGTTCTGTTGACAATGCATGAGCCAAAAGCGAATTCAAATTGCTCAATTTTCCAGAGCTTTACTGCTTTGGAACGCTAAAATATAAACGCAAAAGTTAGTTGGATGCTGTTCTCAATTCACCTGGAAAGCCCGTCCGACGAAGGAGGTGCCGTTTCTTCATACTTGCCAGAATAAGTTCGAGGTAGAATTAAAGGTGAGTCTCCTCAAGACAAGCTATTCCCCTGAAAATCCTATAGCGTGTCCTGCTTTACAAAGCTTTTTCTCAATACACTCTTGCCATTAATACCCACCGTGTATCTCCACATCTTTTACAGCGAATTATTGTTCTATATTGATAATGAAGGCAGACTTACTTAGAAAATCTTTCAATTTCTAGAGCGTCTTCATGAAAAATGGTTTAAATAACATGCAAATTTTACAGCTCTGAAAACGGAGTTGTGATTAGACAAAGATTTGTTGGATTATAAAAGTACACGTGTTTATTATGGCTGGTACTGAGAATAAACAGTTGCCTGCATATGCCAGCTACTATGGAAATATGTTTTTAAGTTCTAATGTGAGCTGTAAACCAAAGCTACTTCAGTTAAAAAAATTCAATACTTAAACTGTGGGGAGAAGTAGTCAGTGCCAGAGAAAACATTCCCATTTAATAATGTTTGAACATAGAGCTGTGATGCAGTTTGTAGCAAGGCAGTGAGAAAAACCCACAACTAATCCTTCATTGCAGCTGTCTGAACTTTTGGTTGTCTGCCATACTTTAAACAGCGACTTCTTTTTTCTGGTGACTCAAGACTTGAATGACCTAGTGTGGAGAGTTTAAGCTATATACAAAAAAGAAGTAAAGTAAGAAATAGCCAAAGTAAGTTGGGTTGCACACCCCAGCAAATCAGGGTTTTGTATCTTAAGTCTTCTTCAGTGCCTAGGAAAAAATATTAAAATAAATAGATACCTATTTATTTATTTATTTTTGGCAAGGAAATATTCAGCAGTTTAGACACCCATCTCTCCTCCCTCCCCTGTTCTCTCTTCTTAGAGTACCAATGATATATGGAAACTAAATTCTGTAGAGAGTTCTGAATTTTTTAAGTTTATAAATGCTAACCTTTTCTGTAAAAAAACTTTCTAAGTTTTCTTTGATTATTTTTAACTTTCTCTTCCCTTTGATGTACCTCACAGGTAGGCCTTTTAGTTTAGACACCCATCTCTCCTCCCTCCCCTGTTCTCTCTTCTTAGAGTACCAATGATATATGGAAACTAAATTCTGTAGAGAGTTCTGAATTTTTTAAGTTTATAAATGCTAACCTTTTCTGTAAAAAAACTTTCTAAGTTTTCTTTGATTATTTTTAACTTTCTCTTCCCTTTGATGTACCTCACAGGTAGGCCTTTTAAGCAGCAGGAAGTAACAAATGTGTTTTTTTCCTGATTAATTCTTTTGCAAAGTAATGGAACTTGCTTACTTTCAAGTGGAAATATGGGGGTCAGAGGTGTAACTTTATGTGACTACTAACTTTAAAGAAAAAAATTGGGTCTTTATGCCTTTGCCCCATTCTCACTATCACTATCTGAAAAGGGATTAAACATTTATATATTATCCTGAATTGGTGGTAACCCTGTAGCTTGAGAAGTCTTACAACTATCTACTAATTTCTTGTTATGACTAATTTTTAAAATGGTCATTCATAGCTACATATTCTGATCTTTCACAGCTACATATTATGTTGTATCTTTGCATTACAAATTATTGGATATAAAAAACCGCGTAAGTTCTTTTCACTGAAGGAAAAAAATCAATCTATGCTGGCTTCAATGCCCGTGGCATGAAATCCCCAGCATAATAGCTTTTGAGGTACAGTATGCAATAAGGCAGTACAATGCAATAAACCATATATTGTCATCTAGCTGGCAAATGAAAGGACAAGCACAGAAATTGAGGGGATTTCAGACTGAGAACTTACTGAATACCTAAAATCCATGATCCCAGTGTTTCTGTACAAAGGGGAGCAAACACGTTTTGGTTGCAAGGGCTTGAACCCCCAAACACCGCCAGTAGCTTCGATGTTACACTCCACAGCATCACTTCTCAGCCTGCCTGACAGCAAATTTACACAGGGCTCTGCCCAGACGCAGCAGCACATGATCTATATGAAATGGGGGCCCAGTTAATAGGTAGCTGTTAATAAAGGAAAGGAGGGGAAAGGGAGATCATATCTCAGTCTTAACACCGGTGAGCTGATTCTGGCCAGCCTGTTGTAATACGTGGCTTCCCTAGAAGAGGATGATACATGACTTTTATCACAGAGCAACAGAATAATCTCTTAATGACTGGATGTCACCATCACAAAATCACTCCCAGTATTTCCCCCTTTCCTTTTTCCTTTCCTAATTTCAACCCACAGCTGGCACTTTCAGGTTTTAATTCCTGTAATAGGTAACTCATCCCCTACTGTATTTTGACCGTATCATCTTTAGATTTCGTATTTACTGTACTATATTTATTGTTCGCCATCCCTACTGCCTTTGATTAGCCAAGTTTTGCACACAAAAGGAGGTCTAAGTCAAATGTATCATTCATGGACTGTTTATCCCCATCTGTTTATTAGTTTTCCCAAACTTCCTGAATCATTCTGGTAAAGTGAAAACCGTGACTACAAAGAGATGCTGCTGCAAAAGGGTGTAGATGGTCTTCTGAAGCAGGGCTGTCAGCTTAAGCTACTTTTCAGCTAATGTTTTTAATATCAAAGTGTCTTCTACAAGAATTGTCCAAGTGACCTATCTTTTCTCCATAAACATGTGGGCAAACTGGATGATTTGCATAAGAACACACACAAGCGCTTCCTTTCCCTTTTTTTGTAACTTGATTTTTATTTAAATACCTCCAAAGCATTATGTTAATATACATTTTCTTCTGGTTCATGAATAACAAGTATTTCTAAGTCTCAAATAAGATCCCTGTACAATTTGTGTTTGTAATTATATTTTGAGTCTCATTTTCACATGTTCAGTTCCTGAGCCAAATAGTATTGACTTTTCATTTTGAATGATGCTACACAGAACTGTAACACATACTTGTACCTTTCAGTTAAACAATATTTTTAATGGATGTTCCTGTGTTTATTTTTCAGCATATTTCCATGAGATTACAGACGGTATGTTTTAGTTGAGTTAACAGTCTCCATAAAGTTGCTTAGTGCGAAATCCGTTGGGTTTTTTTTTTCAAACGTTACTGCATAAAAAAATAGTTTACAACAGAAATTCTAGGTTATTTCATAGTCTAGAATGCATTAAAAGCATAAAGTCATGCATATGTCAGAGAACACAATATTTACAAATCTGTACAGTTTCTGTCCTTCTTTATTTACTGTGGCTCTCACCAGGCAATTAGATTCAACTCTTACCACTCTGAGGATAAATTCTCCAAGATACTGTCCTTCTTATTTACTGTGGCTCTCACCAGGCAATTAGATTCAACTCTTACCACTCAGGTCAAATTCTCCAAGATAACTTATAGCCGTCATCTAAAAATGCTTTGTTTTCCTTACCAGCACTGTATGTATGACGGGCCCAATTCTGCACTCCATTTCATAAAGTCTACCTTCCATGGAGTTAGAGATGGTTGCCACTGTGACTCAAGGCAGAACATGAAAACGGGTGAACTCCACCCACTCCCCTTTTCTTACTCCAACATTTTGATGTGTTGAACTACTGGCGTATTTTGGCTAAGGCTATACCATAGAGTGGCAGATGAATTTATTTCTGACCTGCAGATTATTCACGGTTGCCAGTCTTTCTCCTGTTCATTCAGAAAGGTAAGGAAGAGTATTTCACACTAAACTCACCAGAACAATGTTAAGGGTTTCTAGAAAACATCCTCCCCTCTCTCCCTGTTTATTTTCAGAACTGTTGGAAATGGACCATGCTGTTGGAAAAGCCTCTGTGTTTTTACACCAACACCCAGTCTAAAAACCAAGTGTTTGCATTTTATCAACTGGATGCAATTTCTCTCTTTCCCAGGTTTGCTTTATCTTTAAAACCACAATAAGCAGCATTCAAAATGGATACCCGTCTCCCATAGCCAATGTCCACCCCAGGCACCCCTCCAGCTGATGAAAGAGCAGAATGGTGAAAATCAGTCCTTCCACAGAGTTCATACGGCAGAAGTATTATACATGGCTTCAGTTGCCAGAGGTACTACTGGCTGTGAATTAAAATTCAGTATCTTGGTCAGTCGGTATCGTGTTCAGAAAAGCAGCCGACTTTATATAGGGTTCCCCTGGAAAGTGCTTCATCACTGTTTGGCTCTGTAATAAGAGGCTATTCATCATAACACCTGGAATCAAAGGTGCTCTGACTCCTCTCCTGCTGATACTCAAGGAAGAATGGCACTTACAGTACTCTCTGAATTCCAGGGAGACATCATGATTTCTATAAAAAGATTAGTATAAGAATGGCACTTCCTCACTAAGCCTAAAAGAACACCTTCCAGAAAAATAGTGTAATGATCCAACGTTTGTGTCTTGTTAAATTCACAACGTTGAAGAAAAGTACCTTAGTAATCATTGCAATACTATCCATTAAAGTATGGTAGCAAATAGTTTTTCTTTTTAAGACGCGTCAGGTAATAATTTGTTACGGTGGTTTATCCTGACCAACTTGGGCAGGTTCTAAAAAAGGAACAAGCACCAAATGTGTGGTTGCTCCAAAAACATCATTCTCCCCTCCTTTCCTCCTTCTTTCCCTCTTCCACTGAGAATAGACCAAGAAGGCCTGACCAGCCCTGCCATTACATTATAACCAGGTAACACAGAAATTAATCAATTAATTTATTATTAATAGGAGCAAAATGTAAAAGCGGAACAAATTGTAGATGTACTACCAAGCACGCTGTGTCCTGCTGATGTCTCCAAAAGACCCTTGTGATAAAAACATACAGATTCTTTAGCTCTGAAAGGTCGAATATGCTAACCTGTGATTTCAAAAGGACGAAATCTTTTCTGTCTTCTATGTTCTTTTAGCATTCTTTTTTTCTTCTGCTTTCTGCACTGCTGGATTTTAGCATCCATGAGTCATGTGATCCTTCTAGCATCAATATGTTTTTCTTCTGATTTCTAGCATCTCTGCCAAAAGACCCCTGGTTAGACTTTCTGCATTTCGATGTGCTGGTGGTGGTAGTGGTGGTAGCAATGATGTCTGGGTTGACACCTTCCGTTTAGTTTATAGACAGAATTTTTCTGCTGCCGTTTTTTGAAAAACCACACAGCCAGTACAGCTGCAACCAGTAACAAGCAGAGAAGAATCACAATTACTGCTATGATAGCACCTTTACTGGACTTGGGACAATCCTCTCCCTCACATGGCTCAGAAGTGGGGACGGGCTTTTCTCCAAGGCCCTGGGTGAGATTTTCTTGCTCAGCTAATTCCTGGGACAACGTGTCAGTAATGATATCTGGAGCTGGTGCAGTGGTTGCTACGTGTGCTGGGTAGGCAGTTGTTTCTTTCCGTTCTGCATATGGAGTGTGATCGGAGGGGCTGACCATCACAGAGGTTTCTGACATGGACGTTTTTAAGCTGGTTATGTCAAACAGCATCGTTGTACCAGGCTCCTGAGTCACAGTTTCCACAGATGTAGTTGGGTGGTCCCATGCGGCATCATCATAACCTCTGCTCATGCTTAAGTCCTCCAGACCACTCACTGACGTAAGTGGTACCGGTGTCTCTTTGGCCCCTTCATCGTCTATCTTCGTTGTTGCTGCCACAATCTGTGTTAAACCTTCCTCTGGAGCTGGGCTACCATTGTCCGATTTTCTTACTTCAACGTGATTCGGTTGGTCAGTTGTGAGGATGACGTCGTCTTCTGTTCCCATCGAACCATCAACTTTATCTTCCTCCTCTTCATCATCCTCTACCACTTCTTGTGTTACTGGATAGCCATCTAACCACGACTCGTCAGTAATGGCAACTGCATCTATCTCTGCCTTTGTATCATTAGTTGTGAGAATGGGTCCAATGGGGAAATCCTCACTATCATAAAACATTTTGGCACCAGGTTCATCATAGGCTGTCTTCACTCCAATGTGGTTATCACCTTCAGAAAACTGTGCTTTAGTGGAATCATCTGTCTCTTTCTCCGATTCAGGCTCACTGAAAGCCTCCGATGGAAACCAAAACAAGTTTTTTTGGCTTAGGAGTGACACAGGGGACTCAGTTGGTGCCCTGCTTCCTTTTTCAGAAGTGTCTGTGTCCTGAGTAACACCTTTGGTACTTCCAGTTCTTCCTTCTTCTGAACTTTTACTGAAGGAAAGCTGTTCTTGCTCCTGCTCAATTTCCTCTTTGCCATTGGCATGTTCATTCTCAACAATAGGTATCGATCTGTCATCAGGAAAGTTATCTTCATAGTCAATATGTGCCTCGGTTTCATCTAGAAACATTAAAAAAAACCCACAAAAGCCAACATATAATTTCTCCAGAAAAGCACTGGGCTCATTTGTTACAAGAAGCCAAGAAGAAAGGTGAAACGAGGAGTGACTTTTAGACAGTATTTTTCATTCAGTGTTATTGTTTATTTGGAAAGGGGATGGTCCACCATAAGCTGATAGTCAATATCAAGTTTTTTAAAAAATGAGGATAGGTGTCAATGCTAACTGCTAATATCTTATCTTTCCAGATTTAAAAATGTATATAAATAGCTTACTGTCTGCAGTTAGAGGACTTCCTTCCATTGCTTATTGTTTTCTTAAACCTTTGCTCTCCCTAACATGACTCTTTTTGCCAGAAAAATTTTCATCATATCCAAGCAACAAATGAGTGTGGAGAGGAATGTATAGCAAAAAGTAATCAATTACTAATTGGACTTTAAAAAAAAAACCCCAAACCTAAAAGTTTTACAGCAACTTCATCCCTTTTGAACCAGCTGATTTTAAAGAATTATATTCAGTACCTTATGTTCAATTTTTTATCATTATACTACTTTTCTTCAATGACCTTGGTGTTGCAGTGATACGACACCTGGGGCCAGGTGAGCTGAATGGTATTTCTCATTCCATGAGAGCTCTTCAGAGCTGCCCAAGGCCCCCCCACCAAAGCTGACACCGAGTTCTGTTCATCTTCATCTGAAGAAAGCAAGATGCACCCATGACTGCAAGGATAGAAAACTCTGTCTCCAACACTTAACACCTAACACCAAGGTATCAAGATAATACTGTCTGTAATCAACTCTTGGGCTTCCAATTTTAAGAAACTAAATGTTACCAAAAAGAAAACAGAAAAAAAACCCCAAAACCAAGCCAGCAAAAAAAATAACTGAGTGCAACAGAGGGGCGGATTCATCACAAAGTTTGAGTTTGATTTAGAAATGCTCCCCATGCCTCAACAGACCTACCACTCACAGCAAAATAGACTTGATTCAAAGCATGAAACTAAATGTTTGAATTTGAATGAAATAATGCATTGTAATTTATATTTCTTCCACTCTTCTAAAACCTTAGCTCAATGAAAAATTTTCCAAACTAGACAGGGTGGTTGATTTTCAGCTCACACAAGTTTTACTCCATAGAAAGTTGATGTAATTGCTGAGATTTATGCTGGCATTAAAAGTCCTAGAAAATAGTGCCCTGGGATATGGAAAATAAAACAAACTGAATCATGGTGAGAATTTTTCTTTTTAAGAGAGTGTTTAGTCTTTCGTGAAGACAGTGAAGCAATAGACCTGGCATGACACAGGAAACAAGAAATTAATAGGAGAAGCTGTATTACAAATCAATGCATTCATAAAGCCTTATCTTTTTTTGCCTTTTTACATTCAACCAACTTTGAATCACATTTTCATCTGGGGCCCACCTCAATTTCCGAATGAGTCACATTCTCCTTGGAGACTGCTTCCCAGACTTCTGGCAGAGCCATATTTGGTCTACTCTTAAGAAAGATTAGAAATATTGTCAAACCAGTCTGACCAAAAACACTTAGTGGTGATACAGCTCACACCAGCTTACTTTTTGCCAGAACAGCTTAAGCCAGGTGCCAGAACAGAATGAGTATTAGCAAAAGGTATTTTTCTTGGAATAGCGTCCGGGTCTACCGTAAACCAAAGCAGTTATGCTGAGGAAACCGAAATGTGCGACATAGCCTGCGGAGAGTTAATGCCTCTGTGAAAGCGATCATGCTGGAGAACTGGATGTTCTCAGCAGGTCCTCCCATCTCACAGCAAGGGTGTGGGGGAAACCTGTGCACAATGCAACAGTGCCAACAATGGACCTCTCTCCCTCCCGGTCCCGGTGTCCTCATCTGCTTGTGTAATCCTCTAGATCCTCCCCGTCCTCTCCAAAGCAGGAAAAAACTTCCGTCTGGTACAAAGACAACTTAACAGACAGGGAATCCAGCTCTCAGAGTGGAAAGCTTCCTGGTAGTACTCTCACTTTTCTAATTCATCCTAAAATCTTTTCCAACAGTATTTCAGATCTTCATTAACGACTGGAGGGTACCTCTGAATACCAAAGCATTTTAGCAACATATTTATGAAGCTCTGTGTGCACTGGCGATCGCTATGTAGCATTGTAACTAATAGCCATCCAATGCTAGTCTCACTTTGTCCCTTGTCTCGCTCTCACTGAAGAATTTTTCTACCTGGTGCTCTCTTTGCATGGAAACAATACCTCAAGCCACCCAGATTCCTGCTAAAAGTTGGTATCTGGCATGCCTGCTTCACTGAAGTCCAGTGTCTCTCAGGACAGCCTATAGGTGTCTATTGGATATATATGAACTGGAACACCGTAATGTGAGAACTCACCATTTACCAACTGTGATGGTCATTGTTTTCTTTTTTGAGATGTACTTTCAGCCCTTTAGAAGAAAGTCCTATGGAGGCATGTCAGGAAAGAGCATGTGCTCCTAGGAAAATATGAGTCCTCAGTCTATCAGAACATATTACGGGTTTGTTGAACCATCGATCAAGTCTCCATCAAACCTGCTGTCTTTGGGCCTGATCCTGCATGTATAGAAATGAATTGGTGCTTTCTTAATGCTCAGCTGAGGAAACAAAAAGCCCATTGTAGTCTAAAGAGAGCCTGAGATTGGAGCTCATTATGCGCTGCTCGTCACTGCATAAGAGAGTCTTGTTCCTTCTGACAATCAGATTGTGGCCCAAGTTGTAAAGCTGCTATAATGTATTTTCGTATGCAATCTCCCGTATTTGTATAGTTTATAGCAAAGACTATCAACATAACTAATGTTAGCTTATGGGATGCCAGAATGAAAGCAACTATTGAGCCCTCTAACCATCAAAGGAAATACAGACCCCCTTACTCTGAAGCTTTGATTTATATGATTCTGAATTGACTTACACAGTAATAATACTCTATTCTTTCTTCTGGGCCTCAGACCTTCAAATGGGGCTTGGACTTGGTATTTGGTAAGTTTGTGTTACCATGACAATCTTTTAAGTCAGCCGTGAGCTTGATTTTCCAGGAACAGACTGTACAACTTTTGCCCTCCTTTTTGCTCACCTCCTCAGCACTTTCCTGAGCTTTCCAGCTCTCTGAATTTTAGTCTCAGTACTGAAGAGCAACAACCAAAGTAGATTCAGATCCACCTCTTATCCAAATAGTTGTAACCTGTATTTATGCACATTTTTAAAACAGTTAGCAACTGATTTAACAGTGGTTGCATCTTCCTTTCTATCCAGGCAGGTCTGGTTTTAAGGAGAGCCAGCACTGAAATTAATTAGTCCAAGACCAAAATCTTTCTATATTTGGTCATTGTTACATCTTCCCCCTACCCACCTCTGGCAGACTGAAAGATCAGTGAGTTTTGATTCACTGTCTGAGGGATTACTGAGGCCGAAATGAACATTTTACAACAACAGATGCTGAAATGGCATACTACCAAAGATGTGAAGCTCAATTAAAAGGTAAAATCCTTTTAATTTAGCCTTGTCCTTTCTGGGAAGCATCCAGTCCTAAAGAGCTTTCATCTCCTTCAACTTTTGATCCTAATGTGAAAACAGTGACCAAACATAGAGACAGGCAAAAACAAAGAGCCTGCTTTTCCACACTCTAGGATCACTTTAATTTTTCTTCTAGATAGCATATTGGCATCTGAGCTCTATTTTGAGTGTTGCTATTTTGGACAACCATAAAATGCACTGCATATTTTGTGGATGTATTTTTGGAGTACAGGAAGTTGAAACTTGATTCTATGTAGACCATCACCATAAACATTTCTACTGTATAAAAACATCTTTATTCTAAGAATCTCTAAGTAGTTACAGCAAACATTAACAAGCTGGCATCTGTCTTTAAGGGTGAGAAAGAAAAGAGCATGTAGACCGATTTGCCTAAGATCAGTCAGATTTGTGAACTACGGCATCTCAAAGAATTATCCATTTGACTTGGATCAGGCACACGAACAGACTTCTCTCAAATCAACCAGAGTACGCTAGGCAGACTTTGTGTTGCCTTTTGTCTTTTCCAACAGCTACAAGAGGGAGGATGATTTTTATTCTAGCAGGAAGCCTGCTAGTATAAATAAATAACCCATCATAATTTTTTAAACTAATATGATTCGGCAGAATCAGTTCATGCCAGATCAATACTTTACATTAATCTAATACAACTGCTCAGTGACAGACTTGAAAAGAGAACCGAAGTTTGTCACAACAATTGTTTTGACAGGCCATGGACATATTTTGTTGCTTATTTTATTTGTCTGTCACAACTCTCCCTTTGCACTGTCAGGGGGGGAAAAAAAAAAAGGCATTCCCAAATAAGATCAAAAGCCAGAGACATTTTGTTTTACTCTCCCCATTAAAAAAAAAAAAGAATAATAATTAAATGATGCTGGCTAGTCATGCTTACAGACCACATGAATATGAATCAATACTATTGTTGAAAATTCAGAAAACAATGTTTGAGGTAATGAGAATAGTTCAATATCAGGCAAAAAGACTGGGAGCTGTAGAAGAAGCTTTCAGAGATGGTCAAAGTCAGCCAAATCCTCCTTACACTGAAATCAGAAGTACGGTCCTCAGTGTGGAAAAGTTAGACCAGCTCTGAATGCACTAGACAAGTATCCAAGTGTTGACACCGGAGAGGTTCCTTAGTTGTGCAGAAGATGTGACCTCTCCTGCCACAAGTTTATAGTTGAAAAAATCCAAAGCAGAGAAGGGAAAAGGATGAATATATGACATTCTTCCTAGCCAGTTTTAGGGCAGAGATGTGACATGACTTCCCAGCCATCTAATCTGCCTTCTCTTTGAGGAAGCAAACTCTCAAGGATGCAGCCTAATGCAATGCAGCCCTGATGCCCCCACTGAAATGTTAGTATTAATGCTCCTGATATTGAACCTATAGTTCATTTGGGGGAAAAAAAAGAATGTCATTTAGCAATGGTCACTTTAGTCTCTTTGCCTGCAGGACAGCCACAGCGTGGCATGTAGCATCTGCTTTCAGACCTTACTACAATGACAATCTTCAGGATATATTTTGTGAAACAAATATGTTCTCTCCACAGAAATAGAAAAAATAATAAACTGCAAAAACATGTATTTCCCTGTTCTCTGCTTAAGGTTGCTTTGTTGGGTTGAATATCCCTGTGTTTTCAGCTAGAACACAGTGTCTTTTCATGATGAGAAATTGCAGGAAAACACTAACTATACAGAGCCACTTTTTTTCTTAAAAAGCATCTTGATTAAAAATTAGAGTTCATTACCTGGCATGCGCAATGTACATTAAAGCCATTTGCAATATACTGTTTTCCTAATTTACAACATACTTTATTGTGTCCAGAATCTACTTACTATAACCCCCAAATGATTTTGTTCAGTTATGCCCATAGCCAAGTTTTGCCAACGTATTTTGGATTATGCATGTATTGATGCATAATATATTTTTTCATTTTATTTACGGATTTGCTAACTGTACAGTTGTACACTTGCATCCTGGGTGCTAGAATGGACTGTATCTATTCTAACTGGATCAAAACAGAAAGGAAAGATGATCATAAAGCTACTTCAGCGAACATCTAAGTGCTATATTTAGATGCTGCTACAATGATAGTTCCTTGACTCTGAATCTGCTCTGGGTGGGCAACTGGGAATGTAAATCAGGCCCAATGCTTTTACGTAAACATGAGAAAAACCCAGTTATTGCTGTTTAGTCCAATATTCTGCTTGGAAAGCTGGGCATTATGATGTGGCCGTTACCAAGTAGGACAGTAATATGCAGCTGTAACATCCACAAATCTCAGAAAGCTTTATGAAACTGGGTAAACATTGTCGCTGTTTCAGGGATGAGGTGGAGAAAGCAGCAGAGAACATGGTCTCAGAGACAGTGCAAGATGTAGGAACAGGCCCTATGTCTTTTAATCCTCTGACCGGAGTTTTCTCCCCATGGTCCTGTTGTGTTGGCCTAAGAGCATCGGGACCACTTCACATTTCCAGTTGCTCACCCAGCGCAGATGCAGAACAAGGGAACTGTATCGTCTTACCAGCCTCTAAATATAGCACTTAAATGTTCACTGGAGTGGCTTTACGATCGTCTTTCCTCTGTTGTGAGCCAGTTAGGACAGAAATGGCCCACTCTGCCAAGAGGGATATAAATTCTCCTTTAAGTCCTGTCATTAGCATTCACGATAGGGAAGTTACTCTCTTGCCTCAAAGCGCTTAAAAAGCAGTGTGTGTCCTGTCTTCTGGAGTACTTAATTAATAATTATTCTCCTCTCTACTATGACTCCAAAATATCTGTCAACTGTAAATCAGGTTTCTTTTAATTAAATTCTATTTTTTTTTCCTTTTTCACTGAATTCTTACTTTTTAAAAAATAATGAATCCTAGCATCACACATTTCAGTCTTCCTGTAAAGCCTCCTTTCTTAAGAATTGTGATAAGGAAGACTGAATATATAATTATTAATTGAACACGTACACTATTTTCTATCCCAGGTCCTTAAAGTGGTTGAAAAACATTAATCAAAGGAAGACCCTCAGCATGAAGTCTACATTTAAATCATTTTAAAAATCATAATCCACAATATTACATCTGCTCTCAAGTGCCAGTGTTGACAATATTACATCTGCTCTCAAGTTCCAGTGTTGATGTTTGTGATTTTACAGCCACACTTCCCTATTTCTTTTAAAAATATTTTTCTCTCCCCTGCGGCTGTGTGAAAGGCTCAGGAAAAACAGGGGAAATAGACTATTTATCCAGGGAAAACAGTGAAACACAACTTAAATGGCCTGATTCTTTCTCCTCCTTACTTTGGTGTAATACGCTTTTATTTCTACGTGTGACAAAGTTAGCATCTTCACTAACCTCAGTGAAGGAAAAAGAAGTATTGGTGCGGATTATAGGAGATTCAGACCCCATGGTGTTATCAGATGTAGATACTCTTTTCCTTCTCTCCCTCCGTGCTCCCCTTCCACCCCCTGCAGTATTTCACTTAATCAGCTGAACTGCTGTTTGTAATTACAGTTCTGGAAGCTGGAATAGTTCAGAAAGATGTAAAAAAAAAATTTTTTTTTTTTTTTTTGTATCTCTGTACCATTTGGATGGTTTTGAATATCTGGTTCCCTGGTGCACAGACATGACCAGTTTCTACTAAGAACAAGTTTGACCTTTTCTCCTGATTATCCACTGCCTGGTGGTATATATTAACAAGTAAAAATAACTCCTTGCAAGCCCCTGGGCATTAAGGAATATATAGGTTCTGAAATGGATATGTTAACTCCAGCCCATATAGATAGCTCAGCTACCCAACAGTTGCCCATTCCTTTGCTTAAAATTTATCTGTTTTGCCAGAAATATCATCTTAAAGGTGTGATATCGCTCTGAAAACAATAGTAAGATACTCTGATGACTGTTCTTAAACATTGGAAAAATTGTGAGCTTTATGCATTGGGCAGGGTAACATGAGAAAGAATGAAAAAGCAGAATTCTGATTGCATCCACATCTGAACTCAGGGTACTATTTAGCTTATGTTTAAACAAGGGGAAAGTTAAAAGTTTGTTGCAGAATCTAACTAACATATAAAGGTGGATTTTATTGAAGGTTTAAATTAAGGAAATGTCATCATTATAATTTCTCAGAGCTTTTACATTTTGTTTTTGTTGTTTTAATAAAAGCCTGATTCCTTGAGTCAAGTTATTTGGTAAGAAAATCCACTTTCATTCTCTTTAATGGAGTAAATATCTGGGTAGCTACTGTTGTGTTTGTAGACAAAAATCCTGAAAGCATGGTACCAGATAAAATTTGTATGCCTTTTTACTGGGGCAAGTTAAAAACTAATACACTTTTTTTTAACTTTTCCATATCACTGCTTAGCTTTAACCCAAATTGTATTTCTGCCACTCTGTCACAGACTTCTTCTGTGGCACGGGCAGCTCTCTTAACTTGCACAGGTCTTTAATTTTCCTAACCTACCAAAAGGAAGCGGCATTTATCATGTATGTAAGGCCAGAAGTTCAAAAGTGCTAAAGCAGCTACTAGGAAAGGGCTAGTAAAAGCTCAGCTCAGCCGAACTAGCTTCTTATAAGCCAGTGGACAAAGTCTCGGGCTTAAAAGATGGACAGCTATTGTGTTACCCGTTTTGCATCCCAAATAAAAATCCAAGAACACCTAAAGGACGGTCAACTCAATTGAACCTGGAAAATATAAAGAAGTGGGGGGGAGTTGCGTATGGGTCTGCTGTGCCTTTGAGAGGTATTGATCCCTGTCTCCATGGGGCCACAGTACCACCATGGCATCTTGTCTTTTCTGTAAGGAGGATGCTATCTTAGGGGCCTCAGCGTGTAGCATCATATGAAGATGTAAGGCTGGTGACCAGGTGATAAAGCCACAAACAGCCTTAGCACGTCTATCATAAGGAAAGATGTTATTTGCATGCAGGACATGCTTAGTGCATGCCTAGAAAAAGACACTGGCTTTTCTCTGTACTTGCATTAAGTTCCCAAAGGCGAGAACAAACACCAAGTTTTCATTTCAGTAGCCTGCTCTGTAGCAGCTCTGTGGCTTCATGTGAAAATAAACACAGCAGAAGACATACAAAACCTGCATTGTGTGCTCTATCTGGTAAACAATGTCTTTGGTTCACTAACACTGCCTGGGCATGGCTTTTGAAGTCTGAAAAAAATACCTGTGATACTTCTTGTAACATCTGTAGTAATCCCTTTCCTTGAGTAAACAAAGTAAGTACATCATTGAAAAGTTACAAACCTCATCCAGTAACAGCATGAGCGCATACAAGATTATAAACAGCTGATTTCCAGAAAGGGGCTGATTCTGATATTAAATACACAGGTGAAGGATCTTCCCAAAGGTTATTTTCCAGTAATTAAAAATTATGTTCGGTACTAAAGAAAAAGGGTATTGTGGAAAAAAGAAGGAGGATGGTGGACTGGAAGGCAGGAGCTGGATGATAGCCCTGGGATAAGACTCAGTGAATCCCTGAAATGGGATTAGCGGATAGAGAAAAAATAAATATGGCATAAAAAATTCCAATTTTTTATTTTGAATGGTTCCTGCTACCCAGAAAGAAATTTTATGCTCATATAAGTATGAATAAATTATCCTCTCCTGTGGTTTACTGGAGATGTCTACCAATGGGATTGTAAAAGCCCTGTTGGGCCAGCTAAGACTTTGATGCTCTAGTCACCAAGACCTTCGTCAGGACTGCACATGCCCAGGAGACACCCCTGTAAGCCTGAAACCACCTCGGTTGGGCCGATGGGAGGCTGCGACCTCCCGGAGGGATGCTCCGTGTGCTGCGTGAGCTTACCTTTGACACAGGCCTGAACCTGCCCGTACCACTCCCCGCAGCTGTCGCAGAGCAGCGTGAACGCCGTCTCCTTGTTGCCCATGACGTACCCCTGGGCGCAAACGTACAGCAGCTCATCCCCCATTTCAAAGCCAGTGTGGCCATGCAGGATGGTGTGGGGGAAGGATGGTGGGTCCCCGCAGGGCTTGTCTGAAAAGAAAAAAGAAATGAGATTGTAGAGACCTTGCAATAGGCTTTAAATGCAGTGCTAACAGTGGTGCTAAAAGAGTTACTCCAAGGACAAACTTACACACGTCTGCAGAACTCATACATCTCGTCTGATTCATGCCCTTATCCTCCTTCATAACTGTTTTCAGCTGTAATTGGGAAGGCATATATTGGGCTATAACTGTGATGTGATAACCGTGATGTTACGATGTGTAACAGTGATGCATCTAGAGGACCTTTGCTTCCAACAAATCAGCCCAGGATGTCAAGCTACAGCTGTCTTCTCTGCCTGTTTCTACAAAGGCTAACAAAGGCTTGGGTAGGTTGGGATTGGAAAGCAAAAGCTTGGACACAGTCATTTTTCTTAACTGCAGAAAAGCTTGTGAAATTGTTTGGCACTTTATTGTCTACTACGCTGTAGCAAGTCGTCCAAGGCTGAGCAATGACCCAGTCCACAGTCATGGAAAGGAAAGGCCTAGATGGACACTAGTAATTTTTCAGACTATCTGTAAGTTTCTAGTCTTTCTCAAAATCAAAAGTTTCTTCCCAGATACTCAAATTTCCCCTATTTTATGTTAGAGACATCCTAAAATAAACGGTGACTCATGCTCTTCAACTTAACAAAAAACAGCGGTAACATAGCTTTGCTCTCTGTAAGAATCTGAAGAGCGAAATTTATTGGAATATAAAATAACAGGATGTTGTTTGATAATATTTCTGCTGACAGCACTAAGAACCAGGAAGCAAAAATTACTGTAAACAATAACAAAACCAATTTCATTGAGGTTGGTTGCATGACAGAAGTGCAGAGAGGAGGCAGGCAACTGCCAACATCAGCGTAAACTGAATTTGAATGCTTGGCTATTGTTAACAAGGTGGGTTGAGATCTTCTAGAGAACTTCTAGGCATTGCGTTTTCTCTTCTCTCAAAGGTCTTCCTCTCTCAGAAGTGCTCTTGAAGAGGAGTTTGCCACATCCCCATTTTCTCCAGATTTTTTACAGTCCCTTTTGGAATAGACATCTCTTGGTTACAGAAAAACAAAACAAAACAAAACAAAAAAACCTATAATGCAAGAACATGATCTTACCAAGAAACCCAGTGGACAAAATGTGCAGTGTTGGTACAAATAAACACTTTTATATTCTTTTTCAAATCTGGGATTTTTTCCAGTGGTTCTAGAGCCCTTATTGACTGTGGAAGAAAAAACAACTGTTCCATTTGCCAAAATAGCTGAAGATTCAAAACCTGCTTTTGCCTTGATACAGAGCAACCAAAAATTAAAAGGCTAATAGGTAACGGCTCAGGAGTTCTGGTAATTATATGGGATAAGGGAATCTTAGGGCCAGTTCTGTGTTCTAGTATTGATCTCTCCTGTTGAAAGAGTTTGCCTTGGTACAAAAACCTAATTACTTAGTTGGCTAAGCAAAGATTATATTCCTTGGAAAGACTTTTGTTTGGAAGCTGAAAAAATGACCTCCAAGACTATGCTTCTAAACATGCAGAAGGAGAAACATCTTCAGAGAGCACCCTTGCTACTTTGCTAGAGTCTACTTTTAGGACGGCATCAGCACAAGATCTTACAAACAACATTTCCATTGACACCAGTTCACGTCCAGGGTTTTCAATGGGCAATAGTTTTGACAGAAAAGCTTTTTTCAATCTACTTTCTGCAAAGGCTCGGGCTTTCCTGCTTTTGCCCCAGGGACATGCCGCAAGATCCTTGTGAGTCCCAACTGCAGCTTTTCCCATCATCTACCCACTTCTGACATAGGTAAACACATGTTCATTTAGAAATACAATGTATTTAAGTTGCCAGTTGTTTACCTCGTAGTGAAATGAACATCCTACAATAAATATCCACGCTCTCTGAAAGCTCTTTTGGACCAGGATTTTAGAAATTGTCTGATAGACCTGGCTAACCACTTCTCAATAGGGTATGCTGAAAAACATCTGCCCCTAATTTAAGGGACATGCTACTGAAGTCAAAGCTTTGAAGTCTATTCTCTGTCCTGTACACATACATATATACTGTCTAACACCTTCAGAAGTTAGTGGGAGCTATGCACACACATACTGACAGAAAAAACAAGCTCTTGAGGCTACACAAAGCTCAGTTTATGTACAGTCTTAAGGAGGCTTGGCATCTGAGGAAGCGAGGAGCAGTTAGCAGCTAATGCCTTTCCTGTGAACTGGTCAGATGAATAGAGGTTGATGTGGATGAAAGGAATAAAAAAAAAATTTATTGCCTCATAGGAAGGCTACAGACCCGTGCATTTCATGTACTTTATTTATGTAGCTACTTCCGTCGGTACAAATGGGAGCTGTGTATCTGCTCTGAGGGAAGCATTGATCCCAAGGCTGTATGGGACAATTATATGTCAGAGGGTATTCTTATCTACAAAGCCTTGCTTCTTAATCCTGTGGCCAGAGGAAGCAGAAAAGTAACACTTACATTAGTTAAATACATTTACCTTATGGCAAACACATTCAAAAAGCACATTATAACCTTCCAGGAAAGAAGGAAGCTGAAGGGAGCTTTACTGTAAAATTTGGCAACATGTGGCAACAGAGACTCATGAGATCCTGAAAGAGACATCTGGCTGATGTGTGAATAGAAAGAAAAGGAGAGATTTAAAAGATGTTCATGGATGAACACTGTACATTGAACTTCTGAATCTCTCATACGAGACTTCATAAGGTTGTGTCTTTGCTGCAGAGCATATTGAGTGGCAGCGTGGACAAGACAAAGTGAAAGCTGATACCCTGCAAAGATGTACTCGAGCTCCTACATCCATTTAGTTGATGTTCTCTCCCATGCAAGATGTACAGGAATTTTCAGGGTCGCAGCATGTTACGGCTTGTCGTTCTGCTGCCGTCTCAGTTGCTATGGCAATTCCTGCTCAGCCTTTTGCCAAACCTGTTCTTTCTGGTACACGTACAGAAGTGACACTGGCACAGCAGCTCATCAAACTGAGCCACTTCTGGGGACACCCTTCAGGTTTTTGTCTGTGTCCTTTGTACCAGGAGGTGGCAAAGCATGGGCTTATTTGGAACAACAGCCTGTGCTCAGTGCTGGCACTCAGGCCATTTTCTTGCTGGAAGAGAGGAGGCAGATCTGGGCCACAAAGCATGACAGAGGATGTGTTGGCAGCAGCTTGTCATTTGGAGGAACAGCAGTGCTCTTTGTTAAGGCGGCTACAGAGGTTGCCTGTAGTGGTGACGCTGCTAGATGAGGACCAGGCTCCTCCAGTGCTGAGCAGGTGCTGAACTCTCCAGCTGGAGCACTGCTTTTCCTCTCATCTATCCTCCTGTAAACCAGCATGTTTTCTTGGTGCTTGCTAAAAGATGAGCCCAATGCACACTTCCCAGTAGAAGAACCTGATGTGCTTGACTGTTTTGCCTCAGCGGCAAAACATGGCATCCAGCAGATCCCATGCTCTGCCTGCTTGTGTGCGAGATCACATCCTCAAACCTGGAAACTTGGAATCCAGTTCTGGACATCGTGACCCTTCCTGAGTTTGCCACCGAGAGCTCTGGTGTCCTATCATCAGCTGCAAGTGGCAGACTCGGCAGGTGACCTTCTGGATGCCATTTTATGAAGATGAGATGTTGCAAATCTGAGCCACATATTGACAGTGAGGTCAAACATCTAACAGGGCTCCATACATTGGTAGCTGACCTGCAGTAAGCAAGGATGGATTAGGTTATGCAGTGAGAGCACAGCACAGATATACGGCAATGTGGAAGTACACAGAAGATCCTCATGTCGGCAGTAATTTGGCACAGACTGTCTCCTGGAGTGAAAATCACCACCACAGTCAATAAAGAACTCAATATACATGGGTAGAAATCAGGATAGAGTCAACATCTGATGACTGAATGGGAATAAGTGGCACAGCAAAGATATGTGTTGAGCATAGATACGTTAGGACTAGTGATGGCTCTGGTTACAGACCTCTTAGAGACTCAGTAACTATTTTTTACAAGGGACTGAAGAAGCCTCTTGTTAATTGAGTTAGCACATTCAGTTGTGATTGGCTTTTAGGAATTATGGCCCCTCTGAAGAGTGACTTTAACTCCAAACCACGTGTGGAAAGGAGTTTGTGACAGGTGATTTCTGGCAAAGAGTCGACACAAGTCACTTTAAGAACACAGCACCCCTCCTCCCCAGTCCAGATTCCTCGAGAAGCATCTTCTTGATTTAAACTACAAGCATCTCATCAGTTTGTAAAGATTTTTTTGAGATGTATTGATAGAATACTCTCTGCAGAAAGGATAGCCTAAGATAAGTGCAAAAAAAAATCAACATAAAAAAGATGCGGACTTCAGCTTCCACGCCACCTGGCAGAACTGGAAATCTACTGAAATCTGATTATCTACAATTGCTACTTTAACTGTGTACCATGCTCTGAAAGCTGACATGAAACATCCTCTTTGAAATAAAACATCCCCTGTTACAACCACCCAATTCAGTGGAGTTTTTCCAAGAGAGACCACTGGAATTTATAGGATGTCATCTCGTCATTAAGAAATTGGAAAACGCAACTCTCAACACTCAGCCCTGTGAAAGATGAGTGTGGATGTTTGTTTTCCTTCTTGATTGCAGAAACACTCAAGCATATGGATTTTTTCTTTTTGGATAAAAATACTAAGTACAAATAGAGCACAAAGAACCAAAACACAATCATAGCCAATATAAGTGCTGCTTGTAAGCTACTGATGTTAGGATGCCAATACCTCTTTCATCAGGTAGGGCTTGTAAGAATAACTTCATTTATTAGTTTAAATGACATCACCAGGTAGCTGGAAATTCACTGTCAGCTATATGCAAAGCTCTGGAAAAGAAAGCTGTAGCAATGTAAAAATGAAAAACTTCATATCCATAGCAAAGCATGACAAATACAAAGAAATCAT
Organism: Aptenodytes forsteri; assembly: GCF_000699145.1. Taxonomy (NCBI): domain Eukaryota; kingdom Metazoa; phylum Chordata; class Aves; order Sphenisciformes; family Spheniscidae; genus Aptenodytes; species Aptenodytes forsteri. The sequence goes on from NW_008794545.1 coordinate 45,842, forward strand.
TCAAATATTACATAAAACAAATCATAGTTTGATTGCTCTTTTAAAGTACATTTAATATATTTGCTGTAAAGAATACACCAATTTATTTTTTTCCTACTGCTGAAGAAGGCAAACTGAAATATGTACACAAGCCACCAACCTTTGATGGGCATTTGAAGCCAGCAGTCATGTTTAACAAAGTTTTATTTGCATTTATGCTGTACGCCACTACAAGTTGCTGCCTGTTTAGTTTTTCTATGGTGGCAGCAAATCAAAGCCTTATGGAATAGAGATCTTACTTGTTGCCTGTAAATATCAGTGGGTCACCGAAGAAAGAACCAGTAAAACCTGGGAGCTATTAACAAAGAGATCTTTCCTCTGTGGCATTTAAAAAAAAAAATACAAGAAAGGGAACTGAGAGGATTATATATGTATGAAATTGAATGGTATGCGGTCCTACAAAAAAATAAGACTGGCAGGAAAAATTCCAGCTTTCTGTTTTTCTTGTTTTATCTCTTTTATTCTTCGAGGCATTTTCTTATGAGCTTTGCTAGAGAATAAACAGGCCAGATGTGACTTATGTGTGATACTCCATTTTCAGAATAGGTAGAATCTAATATATTTTTAGGTAATTTTTGGCACTCGGGGTTAAGAGAGAAACTTTCTGATCTCAGCAGATCCTGAGCTGGTACAGAGTTGTCTTCCTGACTCTAATGGCTGCATAAAACATTTGTTTCTGAGAAACTGAGAAGACACATTTCTCTGTGCTGTGAAAACTGCAGCAATATTCACAGCATTCATAAAACATTACAGCTACATCTTTCCCTGTCGAACATAACTCAGTACCAATTCCCTGTAAAACATAACTCTTAGTATCAAAGCCTGCTGTGATTCTTCTGTGTGTATAGAAAAAAATCCATTTCAGAAGCACAAAAAAAAGGTATCTCTCTCTTCAGGATTTTTATGTGTAAAAGCCTGATCCTGTAAGCACACCCAGAGCTCTTGCTAGCATCTGACCACTGCCCCAGCTGTTGAGGCATGCTGAGGTGTATGCTTAAGCAATTCAACTGAACTCATTTGCATGCTAAATGTTAACTGAGTAAAGATTAATTGTAAATCAAGGCCTAAGAAGGGAATTTTGTGATGGTTTGTACCAGAAGTTTCATGGTAGTTTGAGATGCCCTTTGCACAACCCTAAGAACTGAAAATAGAGTTGTGAAGAGTGACTATCATCAACTTAGTTTCTAAAGAAGAGAAGGCTGATATGACTGTTCCCTCTGTCCATCCTCAACCTGTCAGTCTGTCTGAGCCTTTGGCTGATTTCAGCCAAGTCTGACAAAGAGGGAGAGCTGCTGAGCATCTGCTCATTTTGGTAAGAGGAGTTTAAAAGAGGAAAGATCCAAAGCCAGGCATCTTTTCCATTGGGATGTGCACAGGTAAGACTCAGCTTTTACCTGTTCCCACAAGCGCTGCTGGCCAGCCGATCGGCATTGCATACGGGAGGACAAACCAGCATATTCATACCTCTAAGGCAGCCACAGCACATGCTGCCTCCTGCCAAGTCAGCCATGCCGGGGCCCAGCAAGGAGCTGAGAGTGCCCTGAAGGCAGGGAGATGATGGGTAGAGGGTGAGGTTAAGAAATACTCGAGAAAGAACCGGATGAATTTCATGTGGGACTGCAGATTATTGGTTGGATGGATATGGAAGAAATGAAAGGGCTTGCGGTTATTGCATATGCAGACGTAGGTCTCAATGTAAGAAACCTGGGATTTATCACTTTCGGCAGGGCAAAACAACTTGCTTTTTGTACTTGATTTCAATACACAGGTCTTAATTCTAATGTATTACTGCATTATAATTGACATTGTATCAATTAAAAGCAATGTCTACTTTTCTGAAAGAAGAAAAATACTTGGGAGGTTTCAAGTAAGAAACAATTCATTAATCATAACTTAGAGGTGTGGTTATTAGCCACATGTACAAAACAGCAGAACAGATATGCTATGTCTGAGGCTGTGGTGCGGGGTTTGCTGTTGTTGCTTCTTACTGGATATTTACTTCCCAAAACTGAAGGTGGCATCCCTGAGGTGTAGGATGTTCTTTCGTCAGTCAACTGCTTTGTGCTGGCTTGTATGTTACTGTGTGTTACACTCGCATGTTAAGGCTATTTCCTTTCTGGACTTTGCTCTTTTCATACCAACTACAGACTAAGCTCTGCCACACAACTTCACTCAAGCCTTTCTATTCAAACATCGACTCTGCATCCAAAATTTTTTATATATTCAAAGAAGAGGGGACCTTACTGTCATCCAGAAATGTTTCTGTGTGTAAGGACTATTTGGTGAGCGTATTGGCACGATCATTCCATTCTGTCATCAGGAAACTCTCTGCCTTGTACAAAACAAGTTGTTCATAAATTGCCTCTTCTTCGTAAATGATGCAAATTTTCCCCTGAGTTTTAACTATGCAGTTTCTGAGTCCTATGTAGTACTCCTCTCCAACAAGCATTGTCAGACTACGTTCTTATCTTCACCTTTAGCGCCCCTTTACCGTGAGCAGTAACCAAATGCAAAAGGCAAACACAGTTCCTTCCCTGAGATCCAGCATCTACGTGTAAGCTCAGATGCAGCAGGTGGAGACAGACAGGGGAGCACAAGGGCACAATGGAACAATAGTGGCCAGAGCAATGATTTCAGCATCCCACAGCTGTCCCACCCACTGCAAGGTTTTTCTCGAGGGGGGGATGGTGACAAAAGAGAGATTTGAAGGAAGACAATGAGAGAGTTTTGCAGATGTTTACAGGGAGCTGCTCCTATATGTGAGGAGCAGCATGGAAGAAAGCACAAAGGTGCTTGTGTGACAACATTAGCAACTGGGTGACGGAGCTGGTATCGCTCATAGCAGCACGGAGCCTGGAGTTGATATCACGAGGGTTATTTGAGAGGATGGTCAGTCAAACTCTGCAATTTTTGAATGACTGGGTGCACATCAAATATGCATCACCTCTGTCACATTTCACTTCAACCGTATTTCTATGCCTGCTGCTGCCACTGACTCTTCATCAAGATGCCCCCCTGTGTTGTGAACTTACTGTTTCTCAGCAAATGCCATCTGCTTGCCCCTGCTTTTCTTGGAAATGAGATGCAAAACTTCACTGCGGACATCAACAATCTGTTTCAGGGGTTCCCAAATTTCTTTACACAATCCTGCCTATCAGTAACAATTTATTTTTTGCCTTCAGACTCCATGTTTGCTTGTGGGTTCTGGCACTTGAATAACAAAAAGTTTAAGCATCAACTTAAATTGGAAATAATCTGGTTTTCAGAATCATCCATGATACACCTGAGTCCCTAGCAGGCTGGTCTACACTTGTTAACAAAAACAAAACAACAAAAAAAAATTAAAATGGAGGCACTGAAGTTATTTGCATACAAATGTTGTATGCTGATAGATATGCAACAGCACAGTGTTTTGCGGTTGGAAGCCAGCTTTCTGAGGTACATTCAGTTACAGTGCTGAGTATGGGAGATGCTTCAGGCATCTCAATTATATTGGTGCCAGATATATTCTTTTCCATAAAGAATGTTCTGTAAACACCAAAATGGGTTCTTCCAGATCAGTAGTGCTGTTTGAACTTGCTAAACTGCAGCAAAGACAAAAGATCATGCAATTTATTTCCTGCAACCAATGTAGCAGTTGGCTCACGTAGCGGGTGATTACTATAAAGATTTATTCCTTAACATTCCCTCTTTGCCTCTCAGCAGTAGAAAAATTGAAGGCAAAACTTTTAATGTTGCAAGACAGCAATGACTGTGCATTATTTCAATAGTATATCAGTGCTGACCTTCATCCTTTACACAAAAAGCATCATATTGGTCATTCACAAAGGGATCGGTTTCAATTTTAACATCAATGGCTTTCACGCTCTGCTGTTTGCTGCCCGTCTTTCTGCATATAATTGTCCTAAAATAAAGAAGAAGAAGAAAAAAATAATCAGAAATCTTCTGGAGTTGTACATGCAGGTGAAATTTGGAGATCTTTTATCACAGTAGTCAGGCTTTAGCCTCAGCTTAACTGTTTAAGAATTGGCACATCAGGCATTAGTGTGGGAAGATCTATGAAAAAAGCCAAGGGAGAATTAGAAGTAATTAAACAAAAATGTTTGTTGTAGATCAGTTCAGCGCATAGGGAGCAATAAAGAATGTTTCTCTTATTATATTCTATAATACTTCTAAACATCAGACCAAGTCCCAGCATATTTAAAGCCACATTCTGCTCTCACATTCCAGCAGTATATATTCCCACCAATGGTACCTGGATAAAAATGAATAGAAAACTCAAGATAATGCTAATAAATCATTAGCATTTTACATTAAAAGAACATTAAGGTTGCATATTTAACTGCTCAAAAGCTAACACAGGCAAGCTGAGAAAATTCGTCTTGAGTTCTTGGAAGAAAAAGCTGCTATCTTTTTTTTTAATTCCACACCTTTGTCTAAACTCCATTTCTTCTGGCTTGGTATTCAGCAGTACCTAATCCATCCTGTTGCCCTTCATAGGCTTGAACAAAGGTAATAAATCTGTATTTGGTTTTACAACTCTGTAGATGCTGAACATAAAGGAAGAGATTACTAATTATCTCTTCTCTCAGCTGTACTGGCTGCTTAAAACCAACAAATAAAAGACAGTTTGTTATAGAAGACACTGGTTTTACTGTTACACTGAAGGTTACAAAGGCTGGGAAAGCAAATTCAGCCCAAATTTTTGCAGCTGGATATTAATGGTGTGGGTTTTATTTTTTGTGGACAGCAGGTTTGCAGAAGTGTTGCACGGTCAGCTATTCTAGTGAAAGCAAGACAAAAATGCTTTCCACAGAGGAATCTTTCCAGTGGAAGAAAATTTATCATTTTGTATTGTGCAATGGTTGAACTAATTTTGCCGTCAGTCCCACACTCAATTTGGAGAATAAAATAAATGTTGACTAACTGCCCATTCACTGAGCGTGGAAAAGATCCACTGGAAACCCAGTATTTGATCATGCACTTAAATGCTATATAACAATTGATTTACACAAGTGGAGTGAATTACGATTGTACAGACCATCTTAATTCTGGCATGTGTTAGCTTTTGAGCAGTTAAATATGCAACTTTAATCTTCTTTTAATGTAAACAAACAAAAACAACATGAAACAAGCCATATGGTGGTGGTCACGCGTATGTACCAGAATCGTTCCCACCACACTTCTGCTCTAGAAAATGATGTGATGTCATCCCCTACTGAAAGCCCTTTTACAATTTCAGATCAAATATGTTTCTTTTGTAAGGAAAACACCCCTTGATTTTTTGGGGGGGTCACTTGAAGGACAATATTGTCCATACAAGTTTAAAATCAAGTTCTCTTAGAATTTAATGCATTTAAATTCCGAGTCCTCTAAGTCAGTAATCAGGCACCTAGACAAAAGTGACTTGATCTTCCAAAGTGAGTTCGGATGACTGGGAGAATCAGGCCACCAATTAGAAAATTTTTGCATGTATTCACATATTGTTCCACTAGGTCTTACCAGGCCTAAGTGAATGAAACAGTTATGGCCCCCTTCAAAAAATGACTTATCAACCTTAATCTTTCCAATAACTACTCACTCACTTAGGTACCCAGATGAGTTATGCCTTGCAACATTGAGTGGACAGATACTGATGTGTCTTTAAAAATTTTTGCCTTTTGCCTGTCATTGTGTACTTAAGGCTTCAAATTCTCTTAAAAAAACCAAAAAAACATAACAGTTTTGAAGATTGTTGCCATAATAAAATTCTGGTCTCTGAAAATCAGGCCACTTTCCTTTCTATGCTCAATCAAGGAATAAAATTCCTGATACTTGGAAGCCACTTTTGAAAATCTTATCTTGAATTTTCTGATTTCTAATTCCAATTTCTAGCCAATACATTTTGCTTCTGCCCAAAGCACTGTAATTTCTTTATCATTTCTTCAGGAGGCTAAAAAGTTATCTGTGGGTGACACATCCTTGGTATATGCAGGTCATCTCCAAAACAGGATACCTGGCTCACATGTAAGGTTGTGTACTTGAAGAGCAAGTTTTTCTTACTTTTTTTCCAAGTATTGTACAATGAATTACAAGTTTGTAGTTGATAGAATATATTGATTAGTTAGTTAATTTTAAGAGCATTTCTTAGCAGCTATCCAATGAGACCAAACTTACAAAGGTGTATCTTGCATAAAGTTTTAACATTATACATAAACAAAGGCTTTAAATGACATTAAGATTTTTTAAATGTATTTCTCACTAAACTTCTTTCCTACATGAAGTTTAAAAATTGGTCTTCCTGTCCATTTCTTTTTTTCCTACAACAGACCAGACCCTGGTTAATGTTTTAGTTAGGACTTTAATTTTTATTTTTGTCATATTAAAATTGATCTGATTAAAACTGCAAACATTTTAATTTAATTCTTCTGAGATGAAAGAAGTCATGTCTTGTAAGCATACAAAAAAAGAAGAAAAAAAAAAAAGAAAAATCTATTTCATCTCTCCCATTCCTCCTTCTCTGTCAGTAGTTTCCTACCATGAGCTCAATCCTGCAAGCTTTAAACATATTCAGTAAGCTGTTATTACCGCTGCTGAAAGGAGCTTCGAGAGTGCTCAGCATTTCTCAGTAGTGGGTCTAGCGATCAGACCTGCAACGCCTCTGGCATAGAAATAGTCTCTTTGCTGTCAGTAGGACTCCAGGTATGACTAAAAATACTCAATAATAGTCTCTTTTCTCTGAGTTCTTGAGGGTGGGTATATGTTTCCCTAAATCCTAAAATGCTAGGTTTTCATCTATAATTATAGATTAAATACATAAGTACACTTTTGACTCAGTTCTAAAAGGTAGGTTTTGATGCTTTTAACTTCATTAAATTTTTCATTTGAGGACCAAAAAGTGGCTATAAATTAAGAATTCAACATATTTTAAAATTTCTTCAGCAGCAGCCTTGCCATGCTGATATAAGAAACAAAAAATCGTACATTTTCCTACTCTTTCCAGCACATTGCTGAGAGGTTGTGGAAATGTGTTGCCTAGTTCGTTTCTTTACGATTTTGAATTATTGCAATGGGGCATGCATCATGGGTGAGAGAATGCCATGAAGTTTATACTTTTTTTAGGGATACATCCACCTACCCAGCCATTTAGAAGAATGTAGTCATGCAGGGAACTTTAATTCTGTTTATTTCTACTTTCATGTAATAATTGAACTTAAACTTACAGAGACTTGCTCATTACTCATCCTTTTAGGATACATTGTAATCTGATGCTTAGAGCAGTGTAATGCATGATTTTGTACCTTGTATTTAATAGGTGCAATTTTATTTTTCCTTCTGCGGAGATCTCTTATGAAAGTAGACATGCTCAGAAGGAACATACCAAGTTCAGACTGCAGATCATCCATAATAATCCTCTATACTTAATACATATCTGCTTGAAACATCCATGCATCCCTGAAAATTACTCTTACACTGCCATGAACTCTGAAAAACTCTCCCTCACAATCAAAGCATAAAAACCAATCACACATACTATTGCTATAGACAGCATAAGTACGATATACTATCAGTAAGGTAAAAACATAGTTGGGAAAGGACGGGGTTTAGTGGCATTGACAACAGCCCCTGCTCTCCGATGGGAACAGGGAGGGTGCCACACAGTGTTTCCTTTGGTTTCTTGACAAGCCAAGCCAAAAGCTACTGAGAATCTTCTCAGTCCACCGCCACCCAGCCTAGGACAACCTGCTTCATGATGCCTCTTCTCATCTCAGGTGAGAAAGCAAGAAACCACGGACGCTCTGCACTGTGTTGAACCTCAGCTTAATTTCTGCTGTACAATTCATCCAACTAAGAACAATTAAGAGTCTTTCCCCTGTACCTACCCCGATAAAAAGATCAGAGGTTGGCCAAGCTGATCATTGTTTTCCTGGGTCATGACTCAGATATTGCATTTATCATGTGTGTGCGTAAGGAGAAAATTTAATATATAGCACAATAAGGTATGAACCAGACTTCCTAGAAGCCTTCCACTTACTCTTGCGCTGGTTAAATTTTTTCTACTCTATTAACTAACCAATGAGTAATCGGTATATTTTGCACTTCTCCTAATTCCTCTGGTCAAAGAAGAAAACAGCAGAAAAAGCTGGCATCAGTAGTATTTATTTCACAACATGCCATACTATGCCATAATGTTATATATATTATTAAATATATCATAATGATATACTCAAGCTATGGTAACGATACTTAATTTTATATATTGTATATATGCATGTATAATAAAGATATATATAATAAACATATAATATTTATATATAAATTATAAATTCTGTTTATAGTAGTATCCGCTGGTACTTCTACTTTCTAAGATAATTACATAGTGATTTTGTAATACTTGAAAATTATATGATGTAGCGTGATCCATCACCACAGAAACCAATAGGTAGGACAGGGATGTTTTGTAGTCGCTACTTTATCTGCCAATTGATTGTAAGTTTTGTAGTCTTAGTCAATAAATTCACTGAACTGAGTCAGAATGGTCTTATGGCATTTAGTAGTACGAACTTGCATATGAATATATTAAACTCAGAAGAACATCCTTGACAATGTGTTAGCTGAGGTACTGTGAAAGTCTGGTTCATAACATAACTGTAACAAACCTTCCCCTAATTAGAAATTTAAAAACTTCATCACTTTTCTTAGTCAAGATAAATCTTTAACATCCTGTGCTAATTTTTTTCATGGGTCAGCTTTACCACTTGTGTTTCAGTAACTAGGTGAGAGAAAAAGAAATCAGTAGTCTGGAAGCCAAACTAGAGAATTTTTATTCTTAGTCTTTCCCTTCTGTAGTTTGGGAAACTGCAAATTATAAAGCTGGCTCTGATGAGAAATAAAATATAAATGACATGTTCACGATTACTGAAGGGAAGAAAATTTCCCTGAAAAGTCATGAAGGGGAGCACAGGTGGGCTTTGGAAAGTCCATTGACTGGGAACTATAGAGGCTAATTTTGGCTGGATGTGACCCAAAGAAAGCAGCTGCTAAGTGTGACATGAAGACATTCCAACAGCAATACTGCCACTGGAAATGTCAAAAGGAGGTCTCACCAAGGCAGAACCAATATCCTTTAGATTCTTAAAAATATACACCAAAATGCAGTCTTTTGTGCTTAAAATTGTACATAAGACTACTGAAATAGTAAGGCCTCTGTTCATTAAATAAATATGTCCCATTCATGCAGATTTTCATACTGTAGCCTAGTATGAAAGATTTTATGTAGCAATTTTACTATAATAACGCTATGTACATATAGTTTGAGCATTCTTAGTGCATGTAGAGGAGAATCGTGTTGCTTCCTGGCCTGGACTAGCTGGGTGCTCAAAGACAGGGCAAGTGTCACTAGAAAGTTGGTTTTACCCAATTTAATTTTATGGGCTCAAATTTAATCCATGGCTTTCATAACAGATGTTATTGATTAGTTACCAAAGGGTTTAAAAAAAATACAAAAATATTTGCTGAGCGCTATTAATTTACAAAGAAGCTCAATTCTCAGACAAAAGGCTTTCAGATAGGACTAAACATTACAGACATTGTAAAAAAAGGGAAAATATGTGAAGTTCTTTTGAAAATTAGATGATCAACCCCATTAGAACTAACTGGCAAGTTAAAATCCTGGTATTAGTCATACTTGTTCATTTGCTAAGAGTAAGCATATCCCCCTTCTGCCTTCATTTTGCTAGGCTAAACAAACTGATCACCTTTAATCACTTCTGATAAGAAAGGTGCTTTCTTAGACTGACCCTAGTCTGAGTTTATCCCTTCTGAGCTTGGACACCAAGAATTACATTGCACTGTTGCAGGTAGGGTCTCGCCAGTGCGTCGTTCAAGCCCTTCAGTACTGCCCTCTCTCTCCTGGAAGAGCTGCTGGATGACTTTTAGGACTGCATTTCCTTTTTTCACAAATCTTATGTGACATTTTATTTTACAACAGGCTCACTGCCATCCTGTGTTCTGTGAATACACCCAGCTCTTTCTCCAGCTGTGCCTTTTCCAGCTGAACTGATAGCTTAAGGCAGAAACTCCTATTACTCTCCACATAATAGTGTTATATTTCACCCCATTTCTACTACTCCACCTCTGAAGCCAGGCTTACCTTCCTGTTCAATATTGTGATTTTCCTTGGTCTTAACAATGAGTTCTAACCTTCTGACATTAACTACATTCACTAGCATACCTCTACCTTTTGCACCAAAGTTTGAGAAGTTTTGCTAAAGCCCTCAAAGTTTGTTAAAAAAACCTCCCAATGAAAATACAATTTAAAGGTGTGAGTCCCAGCTAAGTAAATGGCTACTCTGAGGACTGTCATGCTACATTTTAGCAGATGGTTTTTGGGTGCTTGTCCTAGAAAATACATTAAAAATATATTTTCTTTTGTATGACGCTTTTCCTGAAAAAGTACATTTTCTAAAAAATTCTTCAATTATTGGGCTGTCTGTTTTACAAGAACCGTGGCTGTCATACTTTGCCCATGCTGTCTTCCCAGGTTGTGCCAAGAAAAGATTCACATCCCCCCCAAAGCTGATGCAAAGTGGCTCATGTCCACATTGCTCAGTGATACCATTCCTTGGAGTAAACTGGCCATGTCCTTACATTAAACTCAAGTCTGTTGACTGAGCTTCATGTAGAAATCCCTGCTCCTGAAACACAACTACTTTGTTTTTTCTCTGTATGAGACTTTCTGAGCTGATTGACAAGAAGCAATGAGAAGACAAAGTAATCTTCTAGCAGACCATGACACCAGCTGTGGGCTGTGGGACTAGAGTTTGTGACATGAAGGCATTTCAGAGTGCAAGACCTCCTCAGTTTCTTTAGCTTTTTTTTTTTTTTGGATTTAGCATTTTTAGCATTTTTAATTGGACCGTGTCCTTCCAGCTATGTCTGGATTTTTCTCTTGAAGGAAATTAATTGACCCACCTCATACAGACATCTGGGAGCACATTCATATGCATTATCACCGGGCAGCAGAGCACAGCCTTGAAATAAAACAGAGAGCTTGCCAAACTGACATATCATTAGGACTGCTTCTCTGCAAATAAGCAAGTGGACGTGTTATAGCATGTACACCTGGACAGATTTCACAGGGCCCACAAGTCCAAGGGTCTACACACACAGATGAGAGGACTGGCAGGGGTTAGCGATCGACCCTTATTTCATTCCTTGGATATTGCTTTTTTCTTTCCCAAGAAATGTGCTGTTATTACCCTACTGCCAGGTGCTGGGCAAGTCCCACGCAGTAGGCAGAAAAAGAAGTAGGTATTCTTGTGAAATGTCATTTCTGAGTCTTATTATTACATTTCCCACTGGTGTCATCTGCAGTGAGGGCCCTGTTGTGTTTGACACTGTAGAAGCATTCAATAGGAGTCAGCACAAAACCCAAAGAGCTAACAAAAGGAAGGAAAAATAGAGATGAAGTAATTTTCCTAGCAGCAAACATCTGGTCTGTGGTCAGCCAAGAAAAGAACCCCAGTCTTCTGACTCCCACAGCAAGGCTTATTCTAGCTGACTGTGTTTGCTGACTCCAGAGTTATCCCCTCTGAGGTAAATCCTCCAGGGACTGGGTAGGAACCAGCCCAGGGCAATTTCATGCAAAGGAACAGGTTGACAGCCCTGTAGGAGGTCTATTATAGAATAGAAAGTCTATGCAGAGCTTCAAAGCCCTTATAGAAGGGATACATGGCTTCATTCTTTTGTAGACAAATAAGGAACAGGATAGGGAGTAGGACAGCTTCAGCTTTTGAGTCCTAGAAAAGTGATGGAACTGTGTAAATTTGCTATGAATATCTTAATACAAGCTGTTGAGGATGTTTACAATTTCTGCAATAAATAGCTGCTTTCTACTATTCTGTGCACAGGACTGATCACAAGAAAAATTGTGTCATGTTCATTTTGCAAATTTCAAAAACCCCAGAAATGAACATAAGACCCTACAGAACACGTGGCCCAGCACTGGAGGACTTGACACAGGGTTTTCCAGTACAACATCTGAATTCAAAAGATAGCCATGAGAGGCCTTCAAAGAATTCTGCCACCTTTTTTCATTTATATTCTGGCAGATCGCTTGCTGGTTTTACTGACTCACTTGTCTGACATGCAAATAAGTCGTAAGAGTGTCATTTTAGTATAAATAGCTATTAGGGCTCATCTGACAAACGAGACCTGCCTAACGACATTTCATTTCCTGAAATGTAACAACGTGCAAAGCTTTAAAAAAGTTACACATTTCAGGACTGACTTGTAAATGGTTTACTTCTAGGCTGCTGGAAGAAGTTACCCCTTATCCTCTTACCCCTATCTATTTGTCAGTGACTCTTCTCTAAAAGTTTCCAAGCCCTCAGACCTGCCAGCGACAGCCCTGAACTCTGAATTGGGTTGGTCTGAACAACTGAAAGTGGAAGACAAAAACATCCCCTTATGCTTGTGAAAGAGGTTCTGACCCAGGCTGCTCAAACCACAACACTACCAAGTTTATCGTCTCTTTGGATTTGCTGGCAGGGAACTATTTGTTTAAGCAATTTCCATCCTACATCAATTGAAGAGAATCATGTTTGTCGAGACCTGCTGCTTGGACTAGCCCGGTTTGCAGGGAATGCAGTGGGTTAGAGAACAACAAGGTGAACATCTGCAGCAGCAGATTGGTGTCTTCTTCCACCGGCATCACTCTCTGCAGAATGATGGTTTTTAACACCCTAACTACTAGCTGGTTGCCCACCCTGCTCACTTCTGGCTTACAACAGCCAAGAGATGAGCACCTCTACCAGCACAGCTGAAGAGGCAATAGTAGGAAGCAGGTTGGAGTGAGCTGGGCTGCAACGACCTGGTTGGATCCAACAGCGGATGTCCCATTATAATCTCAAAATCTTTGCATACTTACATATGGATCGATATTTACGTACGGGTCATCAGAAATTTGACAGTTACCCAAAGAGGGCCAGTTCTTCAGACTGAACTCTCCTCTTTGCCCATACAAGAGGTATAGCCCAGAAAGTGGGCAGTATAAACACGCTCATGCTGACTCAGTGATGTGCCTCAGTCATAACAGGAGAAACTCCCACAGGTTTCCGGGCCCTGATTTGGCTGTATAAATAATAATAAAGACACAACAGCCAACAGTGATGGATATTGACCTTTTAAGATTCCTTCCAACCCAAACTATTCTATGATTCTATGATTCTATGATTCTGTATATTTACTAGCAGTGGGATTGTAATTATTCACTGAGACCATAAAATAGCCATCAGAAGTGAACAAGTCATTGACTTGTGCAAAACCTGGAAAATTGATCTAGAGGTGAAAAAGTCCTTACATCTCTGCTAGAGCTCATGTTCTGTTTTAAGTCTATGTGGTGGAAGGAGGACTGAAGTGTGTCAGAAAATCTGCAACACGATAATGACTTCACTCACATCATTTGTTTGTGTTTACTTCTACTGCCAATGTCTAATCCATTCTTCCTTGGGGGAAAGATTGGGATACTTTCCAGGCACCAAATAAATAAACTGCATTCTTCCTGAAATTACGAACTTCTTTTATCACGTTCCCTCCTATTCATCTCCTTTCTGATGTACATGGTCCAAGAGGATATGAGAGAATATTAGACTAAAGCTCTGTGATCTGCACTGGACGCCAGTCAGCTGCTGGGAGGAATCCAAGGTTTTAGAGCCAACCTATAAAGTCCTGAACGGTTTTGGACCTGGCAAACGTGGGGAGGTCACTTCTTGCCCTGGGCCATGCCATCACATTCGAAGATGTGGTGGTCCATCAAGATGAATAACAGTGAAGAGTCCTTTATCTTGGAAATTATTTTCCCTACTTCTGTAACCTTCCGAGCATGCTGTGAAGCCTGTTTTCCCCTCTCCATGTTAAATCAGTTGAGAAGAGTGTGGATTGAGGTTTTTCTATTTACCAGCTATCCTTTATCCTTGCTATCATGTTTCCATTTAGCAAGTAAATGCCCAAAGTATTGAATAGGTACCCACAGATATATTTTTTAAATTAACTAATTAATTTAGTAAAATATTTTAAGTCCCTTCTTAATAGCTTTTCCAGGCTTTTACTAATTCTTGAGCCCTTTTTGGAGCCTGTTTTAACCTTTCATAAGATGTGGAAACAGTAATACCTGTAATATTCCAAAGGGGACTGTTACACTGACCTATATGTGTGTGTGTGTATATACATATAAGTTTTCATATTCTCCATTCCATTCCATAAGCACTCTAGCAATATGTTTGTTTGTTTGTTTGTTTTTATTACAGCTGCAGTTTTGACAGAGGTTTTCTTTGTGCTGTCCATAGTGATGTCCTCATATCTTTCCTGGGCTGACAGAAGTAAACCAGAACCCTGTAAGATATTTTCAAGTAGACTGCATATTCCTCCTGCATGTATTATCACTGAACTCCATTTGTCGTCATTTTGCCCATTCATCTAAAGCCCTCTGAAAATCTTTATATTCTACTTGAGCTTGTCCAACTTGAATAACTTTGTCTCATTTGCATACTTTGCACTCAACTGCTCATTTCCTTCCCCAGAGCTGCATTAACTAACAGTGAAACCAGTATAGCCTTTTTAGGCATTATATTTTTCCTGTTTTTCCCCAGAGTCAAAAATATCCAGTTCAGCGAACCAAGTAAAATACATTCTGGTGCTTGCCCAGCTTGGGTAAAATAGTCCCAGAGAAGAGAGTATCAAATTCCAGCTGTAAAGAACTATTCTCTCTGGTGAAACTCTCCAGTGAAGGTCAGATGTGGTGATGGCACAGCAATGGCATGCTGATGTGCCCCCACAATGTCCTTTCTGATAAATAGTTTAGAGACTTCCATATGAACGACAGGTTTACTGGAGGAATGGAGTACGGAAAGTTGGAAGGAATGAAAAATCTTCCTTTCCTTCCCATCAGTATGATGATGTGCACATTCTCACATCATCATGGTGCGATGTGTACAATACTATCACTGTATCCAATTTTGATATTGAAGATATTTAGGGATAGGTCCACAACTGGTCTATTAATAGTTGTAGCTTCAGCGCCTGCAGTAATTAATTGAGGATCTCTCAGGACTAACTAGTAGTATTGCTTAGATAAAAAAGGGATGGTTTCTTCTCCTATCCATCAGCATTCCTTACTTCCATAATACAGAGGCTGTATAAAAGAACCTGTACAACAAATTTGCCATGCACTTCTTAGAGATGGATAGTTTTCCTGGCTCTTCAGACTCCATGACATCTCAGCAACTGGCTTAGGAAAAAAATTTTTAGGGTTTAGATCACTGTCTTATATCCTGAGATATCTCTGGTGGTTTCTTTTAATGACCAAAAGTACATACAAATACATTTTCAAACAATTCTTCACCTGGAAAAAAAAGGATCATCGGAACTAGTTGTTTTTGCTTGAAGTTGTTTAAATATCACCTTTCATTAACAGTAGCAATTTTCTGTCCTTTGGAAAGTTTATCACTAAAAATACACAAACACCAATGCTTACATAAATAACTGATAACTGTCACAAAATCCAATAATACATTAAAGTTTGGGAACTTGGAAACAATATCTTGATAAAACAAAACTTTATCACTGTTGAACATTGACAGTAGATTAGATATTACCCTCTAACGCATGAGAAATTTGTAAAGCACCCCAAGGGAATGAATATACGTATTACGCTAAGGCTGTGGCTGGTAAGCCTGCTGAAGGAAAGATTCAAGAGAGAAGGGGCTTCAGATCCACTCATGCTCCTTCTGGGCAATTCCTGTATGACCCCAGCTTCAGTGACACAAGACATTTATGTCAACCCTCAGCTCCTCCATTTTGTTTTTTTTTAAATTGAATTTTCTGTGATTTGGTCTCTTTGTCAAATATGAAGCCTGTCTACCCATACCTGAGGCATGCTGTGAAGCCTTTCATTTTGGAAGTGACTGGGCATTTGGGATGTCGGTGCTTGGCCCAGCGCAGTGCCACATAGCTAGACCTGTGCAAGACTGGAATGAACCTGAGTTAGCTTGAGTTCAGCAATCCCTCATCAGCCACGGCAGAGTGGCATGGTGACAGGGCCGTGCTGCCTCTGGCACACAGCTAGCACCTATGCGGACATATGTTCTCAAGATCTTGAATTTCACTGAAAGTCATTTGGACTTCTGGAGTACTCACGAAGGCTGACTTTAGCCTCCTGAAACTATGATCAACAGAGGGAAGCAGCTTCCATCACAGGACACTTTTACGTTCTTGCTTTGAACTGGCCTCTACAGAGGCAACGATGCTTCCTGCAGAGGCTGTGGCCGGCCAGTACATCTGGCAACACTATCTGTAATGCAAGGCAAAGCTCAAGCCTAGTGCCGTGCCGAGTCACCTGAGCTACCTCAAATAATACAATTCAGCACATCGAGTGACAGTATCAGCTCCTTGGCGAGCTTTCTCAACAAACTCTCTACCACATGTGCATTATCATATCTAAGTACACCTGAAGTCATACCTATTTGAACATGCCTATTGTCTATTTCCATGAGAAGCTCAGCAAACTGAGCTAGGTGTCCACAGCCTGCAAGCTCCTTTAGGGCTAAGCACCCCTCTATAGGCCAGGTGGAAAGGAACCACAATGACGTAATTCAGAAGGAAAGAGGAAATCACTTCAGATCTGTGAAATATGTGATCTGAGACTGATAAATATTTGTGTCCCTGCAATATTAGTGGGGAAAGTGGCATATTTAGCTATATGTGATTGTGCTTGAATCATGGCCACTGTTTTTCAGTAATATTCTTAGTCAAGGAGAAAAACTTGCTTGACAGCTGTCATTCGTACTTCTCAGGAAGGGTTATGCTGTTGTCCTTACCCGATGGAGCCACCGGCGAGCCATCCTGTGGTGCAGCCAGCGAAAGAACAGTCCAGAACAGCCCTTTTCAGTTCTTCTGCAGTTGCTAAGCGAGCACTCAGGTCAACACAAGCTTTCTCAGCTGCAGCTAAATCCAGGCCCTGAGAGTTGTTCTTGGACTCAAGTGCAAACACTTTCCCTGCAGCACCAAGAAAGGACATGTCACTCGTCATGGTATTGTATTCAATACATATTCAACAAAAATATTGCAAATTATCACCAAATGAAGTTGTCTTGCTTTTACTAAGTTCATTTTAATGCGCAACCTACTTCTTGGAATGAGTAATTTTATCAACATTGTAAATACCCTTGTCTTAGCTTTTCTTTTAGTCTTGTTCATCAACAGAAAAGCAAGTATGGCTAAGCCCCTATTCCTTCCCAGCCCATATGAAAAGCTTGTCTGTGCTTAAGGTCTGGAGAGAGAAAGCACAACACTCTCACATATGCGCATATACAGTCAGAGTCAGAACATCTCCTGTAGGCTATAACGCTGGAATTCATTACTAAGCATATTACAGTTATAACAACTACAACTATAAAGTAAGCACAAATCTAAAAGCCAGTATTGCAACTCACTCTTCCACATCAGAAATAGATTTATACTTATTCTCTAAAATCAAAATTATGTAATTCTATGGCAACTTGTGCTAAATGCTGCTGCAAAGCCACTTTGTTTTCATATCTTTCTGGAAAGACAGAGGGAATTTTTTTCTTAATGGAAGGCTTTTTTGAATGAGCATGAGAACATATTTAGCATAACAATTTCTTGTGTTATTTTTATTTTCAGTTCAGTTTATTTTACTTTAATTTATCTAACACGTGAAAGCTGTAAGAGTGAAAGTTAGAGGTTTTGGCAACTGGGAGCAGGGCAGTTGGGGTCTTGGCAATAAAGCTTGAGAAGTTACTGGGTTATGGAATAAACACATTAGCTGGATGTCTCCAGAAAAAGAAATAAACAATGAGATAGTTTACAGTGCTGATGTTTAAATATCCATAAGTGCCTTCTTTCTGAAGATAACATCCCTCAGAATACCTTCTAAATTTCAAAGGTACAGATTTAGGTTGCTTGCAGGTGCAGGAAGACAACTTTTAAGCACTGTTCATTCAGTAAATGCCTGGAAACACTTGTGTCTTATTTCAAGAGTAGATTAATGGTAGTGGTTATATGCAGAGCTTCCAGCACATACTGAGTGTTCACTATGCAGCTAGCTTCACACTCATAGGATATATTGACCAGTATCAGGAATCCCTCAGACTGATTCAGCCTGATTCTGTACCAAGAGCCACCCCCACCGCATATTATTTCAACAAATTGATAAATATTAATCTAATCCTAAATATATGGAACTGATACAGTGTAGGTCTGTACCTGGCAGCTTTCTGTTCTCACCTGTGCACAGTTTAACCCACTGCCAAGAATCACAGTCCTTACAGAAAAAAATGCAATGTTTCTTTCAAGAAAATATGTCATTTGTGCTTACATTAGCTAGCAAGCACAGATGGGTGCTGATGAAGATCCTACTTTGGTGGGAATTCTACATGCACACAGTAAGAAGTCGTCCTGACCTGGGCAGATAGCAAATTAAATAAGCGGGACAAGCAGTGATGAGACGGAAAAGGAATTCAGAGTACCCAGAGTGATTTTTCTCATGCAGTTAACAGTAGTTGACCAAGGAATGCAACCCAGAAGCACAGATCAGTGTCCTAACCACTAGATTACATAGTCTCTTGCTTGTCAACTATAATCAATACCATGAATTGTAATTAGAACAGGGGAGTTTACACAGAACAGTGAAAAAAGCAAGCCTCTACAGTCCTGAGTACCAAAACCTCAGGATTCTTTCCAAAATGCCCCAAGTAATGCACATGACTCTAATGTAGGCTGTTGTTTCCAAAGCCATGAATAGATATAGTGAAGTATGCATGGGGTAGGGAGAGAAATAATATAAGCAGAAGGATGATGGTTTTAAACAATGCTTCCTAAGTTGCAGAACAACTTTCATTAGTAAAGGTAAGCAGGGATTAAATGTAATGCTTTACTGAGGCTTTGTCCCAAGTGAAAACTTGTCCACATTCTACATTTCACAATTTGGCTGTCAGGAGTGAGATGCATCATCAAAGACATATAGGGTAAGTTTGCATAGCATCTGATTTAAATCATAAATGTTAGTTTGACATAGCAGTAGGCCCTATTTTCCAGTATTTTAGTTAGAAGACTTAAAAAAAAGAAAACCATTAAGAATCGAGTTCCATGTAGATATAATTAGAAGAAATTAAGTTCGCCATTTAGTCTTTTTACCAGTAAGTGACAATTACATTTTTAGAGGAGTTTAGCTAGCCAAGACTGAGGCTGAGACAGCTTTCCTTAACTACTGTTATGTGTTTGCTAGTATTTAAAATAAATTAACTTTTTACTAGAAACTATGAAGATGCTGGTTCAAAACAGACTCCTGTCCTTCGAAAAGGTATCTGGGATATCCAAATTATGTAGACAAATAGGTTTTAGGGTAAGCTAGGAGGGACTTACTGGTTGGGAAAAGTATAGTGAATTGCTTTATAGGAAATTCAGCTAGAACTGGATAAAGAAGGTTGACCTGCTTACCAGACCAACCTGGGAATCTTCTCCAAAGCTTTAGAAGCAATATGGCCATCTGCCCAGTTTTTAACATGCGCCCTCTGTTTTGCCTAATTTCTTACTTAGAAAATATAACAGCAAGTAAGGTTCACTTATCTGAAGCTTGACCAACAGAACAGCTGGATCCCCAGTATCCTGAGCTGTGTCACATTACTGAGGGGCATTTACAGGAAAAAAGTATAGGAAACAAGCTAGCATGATAATAGGAAAACACAAAAGCACATCAAAACAGGAAATCCCTTTAAATAAATAAGACTACAACACCAAAATTGAATTCTGCACCTTAAAGTGGCATGGCTAACATGCTTGAGATATTCATGTATTGAATTTTTCTCACTTTTAATCACAAAAGTGGTATCATGTTCAAGCTTGGGATCGAAGGGTCCTGGTTAAATATTTGTAAAATTTTTATCATTGCTAGTTGTAATGAAAAGTTTTTTAACAAGATTTGTCTGATGATATCACAGACAATTTTGGTACTGGGCTTGTGAAAAATTCAAATGGTATCCCCTTTCTCTCTAGCACATTATGACAGCGTGGAGTAGTTGAAATCCATTTTCTCTGAGAGAATATCAAGAGATGTACTGTCATTCTGTTTTAAATACGCAACTTTAAATATGAGACTGTTCTATATTTCCATAAGGCACAGAATGAAGAGGCATGTCTTTGTGTTTATGTGTGTGAAGAACGTAGTTCTTGGTGTGTGTTTGGTTGTGGTACCTTTGAACAGCCACCATGTTTGAGCTCCTTCTCAACTCTCTCCCTTCATTTCTGCCCTGTAACATTTGTTTCCCATAATGTGATGATGAGACAGGTGGTGTGGAAATTTGTTCCCAAAACTCTACATACTTTTCTGAAGCCTTTTTAAACAAAGCCAGTCCCTTTGGTTTCAAGATCAAGCTAAAAATCCATGCAAAGTAGTCTTTCTCAGGAGGCTTAACGCACATCTTCAGTTTAGCAGGTTCAGAATGAAAAATGCCCTTGTCACAGTAAGTTTCTTCAGGTTCCCCTTTGAAACCAGTGAAAAAGTTTTAACTTCAATGGCAAGACACAAATGATAAGACATAATTCTTCCAACTGTTAATTAACAGCTGTATTCATAGTTCTGAAGAAAAATTCACTCTTGAAACCAGTCTTTCTCTAATAACAGCCTATATTATATTGCTAGCTTCTACCATCATCTGATCACTATTATTACAGAATATTGATTATATTTTGATATATTGATAAAAGAATCATTTTTATTATTGTTTGGCACTAAAACTTTGTAAACAAGCAATAGCTGAATATAGTTTTTACTTAAGAGTACCCCAATATAATCTGATTGAAAACATACCCATAGAAGCATAGATCTTAAGGCTTCTAGGATTCATTTTTATCACCTTGTTTAATTCCTGCATAACTAGACTGTAGATTTCCCCCAGTAATTCCAACATTGAATCCAAAAATTCATGGTTGAACTAGAGCACGTCTTTTCAAAAGGCATCCAGTCATGATTCAATGACTCCAAGTAATGGAGAATTTACAGCACACTTTATAGTAAACTGTTCCAATGGTTCATTACTCTCAATCCACCTTATTTCCAGTTTCAAATTTTGCTAAACTCAGCTTCTAACAACTGGATCTTATTATCCTTTCGAGCCTGAAGAGCCGTCTACAATCAAATATATGGATGTGCAAAAAAGGGACACTTCAAAAACAAAATCAGTCCAAAACCTGTTTCTTCATACGTTTAGGAATCTCAGTGGAATTAGCAGAATTTTCTTGGTTACCAAGAAGACAGAGTTTGGCTAATTTATTCTAATACAGTAACAGCAACAACAAGAAGTTCTGAGGC
>NW_008794545.1:67593-101807 GCF_000699145.1 Aptenodytes forsteri
ACCCATTCTTTCTATAACCCCAGCCTATATTATATTGCTAGCTTCTACCATCATCTGATCACTATTATTACAGAATATTGATTATATTTTGATATATTGATAAAAGAATCATTTTTATTATTGTTTGGCACTAAAACTTTGTAAACAAGCAATAGCTGAATATAGTTTTTACTTAAGAGTACCCCAATATAATCTGATTGAAAACATACCCATAGAAGCATAGATCTTAAGGCTTCTAGGATTCATTTTTATCACCTTGTTTAATTCCTGCATAACTAGACTGTAGATTTCCCCCAGTAATTCCAACATTGAATCCAAAAATTCATGGTTGAACTAGAGCACGTCTTTTCAAAAGGCATCCAGTCATGATTCAATGACTCCAAGTAATGGAGAATTTACAGCACACTTTATAGTAAACTGTTCCAATGGTTCATTACTCTCAATCCACCTTATTTCCAGTTTCAAATTTTGCTAAACTCAGCTTCTAACAACTGGATCTTATTATCCTTTCGAGACTGAAGAGCCGTCTACAATCAAATATATGGATGTGCAAAAAAGGGACACTTCAAAAACAAAATCAGTCCAAAACCTGTTTCTTCATACGTTTAGGAATCTCAGTGGAATTAGCAGAATTTTCTTGGTTACCAAGAAGACAGAGTTTGGCTAATTTATTCTAATACAGTAACAGATACAACAAGAAGTTCTGAGGCTTATAGGCATGGTTCAAAGCCCACTGAAATGAGTTCAAAGTTCTCCATGTCTACAGCAGGATTTGCATGATGCTTGAAGAAGAAACATAAAACTGCATAGCCAAATATACTTTGAAATTAAAATGTCTGTCACAAATAATATAAAATGAAAGCACTTTAAAAGGCATGCCCAGTGTGCTGATCTCATGACATGTTACTTACTAGTTCAAAGGATAAAACCTAATCAGTTTCAACAAAATAAATGTGGTGAAAGATGTGCAAATGTGGAGTCTAATTTATTTCTACTTAAACGTTAAAAACTTCAAATTGAGGTAAAAGACAGCAGAGGAAGGGAAGGTCACTTCTCTACTTCAAGAGCAATTTAATTTCCATTTCTATGGCTGGGGGGAACAATGGCCTTTTTCCATTTCTATGGCTGTGTGTAACAATGGCCTTGATTGTAAAATAGTAAGTGGAGGATTCAGTAAAACTGTACAATTACAGAGATTTGGGTAATTACCAGTTCTGCTTAGTGTTCATGAATGTAGAGTTTATTTCTGCAAGAAACTAAAGTGAATGATGTCTTATTTAATTCAAATTGCTTAAAATATTACATCATCAGAAAAATAGCAAAATTGGGAGGTCACCTTTGAGTTCCTCCTCAGCTAAATTCAGTTTGAGCTTAAATTTTAATTTTACTACACGCTTTAGGATCAAATAGTTGGAATTGTTTACGCATTTATTTTTGCAACATACAAGAATATGCGCTGTTTTGCAAGTGGGAGCCTGAAGTGCTTAGACACCTGCTACTCAAATGCAAGTGTCTAGAGAGAGCAGAAGAAAAAAAGCATACTTTTTTCCTTTTCTTTACAAAAAAGTTGCAAAGCAAGCCAAAGGAAAGAGTATAGTAGGCTTTTTCCTACCTTTGACATCAGACATATCTGGTTCTAGGTAAGAAGTATGTAGCTCAGATCCTCACCTAATTGTGCCTAGCTTTCTGGATTCAGGACCCTTCCAATTCCAACCTCTGCAGTCACTATGCATGGTCACTATCAGATGACTGGCTTGACCAATAGGTATTCCATGTAACCCAAATTTAGCCAACAGACCAACTCTACTCTGGAACAATTAGTAAAGTTTTGCAATTAGCACATTTTGTCAATTCAGGAATGTCTTAGTAAGATAGATTAATCACCGTCATTCTCTCCTGACATGCTCTGTCTCAGAGTAAGTACTCTGCAGAAAACTATGGTTCATATGTACGGATATTTTAGCAGCCGTGACAAGACAAAAGAGGGAGTCAAAAAAAGCGGAGGTGCCTCCTGTGCAGGATGCATGAAGCCGCATCCTTGTTCTCCTGTTCCAGCGCAAATGCAAAGAAATTTTTTAAAAAGCCTGCATTTGCACTGGTATAATTGAGACCCGTCACGATAACCTATATTATTCTCCAGTAACTGCACTAACAGTAGTGGCACACCATGGTACGTCAGAGCAGGAACAAGCCCTTGAGGAGCCTTCTGTCCGTCTGACCCTGACCTCAACAGCTATGAGCAAGCACATTTCAATCATAAAAAAACTGCAAAGCGAAACAAAGCTATCTTTTATTTCGGCATTTACCTTGGTCTTTCTGGAGTCTATCTGCACTACAGCAATATGTGCTGTGGTAAATACAGTCAAAAGAGATCAATTAAGCTTCGAGGCTTTACACCTTATGCCTTCACCAGACCTCGATGGTCTCCAGTTTTATTGCCTGCTCTCTGTCATTATTTGTGTGCGGGATAATAAAGCGAAAGTCTTCCTTGGGGAAATAGATTGTAACCAGTTTCAGAGGTTTGCCTGTAACAGGGGCCAGTCTGAATTTCACAGGGTTTTTACAAGGTGAATTCAAAATCCCTTCAGTGGTTTGCAAAACAGTCAGTTACTTCTAGTTAAAAATAACAAATACACACACACACATATGTGTCACCCAGAACGGTCCTTTGGCACTTAACTGACCTTTGCATGTATGAGAGAGTAGCACAATTGTATTTTCACCTACAACTTACACAAATGAGAAGGTGGTTTCCTGTCTGGATCAGGCCAGAATCTGTTATAAAAGAAAGTATTAATCCTGTTTTGTACTCGCAGATCTTCTTAAATACGTAAGCCTACATGTAGTGGTAAATTTTAAAGTTCACATAAAGTGTTTTCTCCTGTATCAATGTATAATAAGCCAGATGGTTTATAGGACAGTTACAGTTGTTTTCTTGAATATTAATATCAGGAGAACACACTGAAGAGCATGTTAATAGAGGACTTGCACATTTTTCACAATGATACTTAGAAGTTAAATAAAAATGGAAACTACAGTATTATAATGATGTTCCATAACAGTAATGTACCTCAGATATTCTACCCTTCAATTCTTATAATTGCTTTACCATGTGTGAAGTAAATTTGACAAACTGTTGAATGACAATTAAAATCTGCCACAAACTCTGCCTTAAAATGACCTCCAACATTTTTTTCCCTTTCTCTTTTAGAAGATGTCTGTTTAGGAACCAAGAAGATGCCATTAATTCTGTAGAAATAACACAAATTGGAAGGTGCTCTTGAAAAGATAAGGGAATTCTTCAGATGAAGCATTTTTAGCAAGGGAAATTAATTACCCCTGTCCTGTCCCCTTTTCTTAAGTTCTGTGGAGAACCCTCTTTCATGGGTATGCATTTTTTTTTCCTCATTTCAGAGGCATTTTGCTAGGGAAGGAGTATTTCCTAAAATCAGAATCGCAGTTTTGCCTACTGCAACACAGTGCAGTTGCCCGACACATTTGTTTTTCTTTATTCTTAATGAAAAGTAATTTTCTTCAAATTTACAAGACAGGGTTCTGTTGTATAAATGGTATTTTACACAAAGTGGTAGAAACATACAGGCAAGATTAATTTTCTCCCTTTCCTTTGCCATACTTTGTCATAAGCTAAAATAAATTTAGGTTAAAGAGGAAAAATACACTGAGAACAAAAAAAATAGATTTTTATTGCCCTATAATATTTAAGATCTGTTCTCTGGAATAATGCAGCAAACATCGATGGTAAAGGATTAGCGTACCAAAAAAAATTCCTGAGATCAGGCATAAATCTATCACAGCTGTGAAAGTGAAAAAATGTGGCCATTCAGCATTGCTCTCCCAGGAAAAGACACAGTTGTTTCAAAAATAAATCGTGTTTTTGCTAAGGCAAGTTGGTCATCATTACTACAGGCTTAACCGTTAAAAGGGCAATAGGCTACTGCAAACTTTCAAGGGATGCAGCTATTCAGGATTATCATCAGCAAGTAAGAAGTCCCATTTCAGAGTAACTGGTAGCTGGTGCTTCAGCCAAATTCACGTCCTGATCAAATCCCTCGGCAGTGAAGTGCAGATGAAATGCAGGTGCGGAAAGGTGAGCAGTTGTCTTCACCATGTGTGGTACGGAACAGAAAAGGTTATAAGGAAAAGCCTTTGACTTCTTGTCTTCCCTTCTTCAAGTACCTGCCTGTATAAATTGATGTTGGGGGCATCTGAAGTGGGCAGATAGGGAAGTTCTTTGGAGAAAAGATACTTTTAATTATAAGGAGAGCTCTCCTAAAATATAGCTGAGTCTTCTTATTCGTGTTCTGGCTTTGTTTTATTATTCTTATTTCCTCTGGAAAAGTTCACTATCCTGTCGTTTTGTTGTAATAAAATAATCTTAGCCTTCTGGGATCTTATTTCCTTTCTGTGCTTAACCCTGGGATATTTGTAGAGTCTCAAAAACCTCTGAATCAGACGTTTCCTAACCCAAACTGGGGCGTGTATTTAAGTTTCTTATTAAAAAAAAAGTGGGTTTTTTTTTTGCAATAACACATTTCAACATACAGCTCTCATTCCAGCCATAGCAACCCAGCCCAAACTGAATGGGGGACTCACCATCAGCCTGAACAGAGATGATTTGAAGGATGAAGAAGACAGATCCCACGCCCTGGAGAAAGGTGAGAGAGAATCTCTGAGAGCCTGAAGCCATTGCCCTGCTTGCAAAGCCCTCAGCCGCAGGAGGTTGGCTGCCGAGGCTTTTTCTCTCTCCTCCTCTGCACTTTCACAGCGGGGTCTGTGGTGATGATTTCAAGGAGCGCTTTCCCTCGGCAGGATCCTATGTCTTGGATTTACACTGAAGGCGGGAGGGGTGGAAAAAGAAAGAGGGAGGGAGAGAGGAATCCTTGGCTTGGCTAGTGTGAAGGGGAGGGGAAGGTGGGGGGGAAATGTCCAGCCAGCTGGGGTTGGGGAGAGGCTTTATCCAGCCCAGTCTGCAGAGCAGTGCACACAGAGAGCCGGTGTGAAAAGTCACATTACCCTGTCGGTAAATACCTAATGGATCACGGTGGAAGAAACGTAAAAGCCAGGAGGGAGAGAAAAGGGTGGGGAAAGGACAAACGACGAGCAGAAGAAATCCCTGGCTGAGAGGAGAAGGGCAGCTAGATAGCTGGTGCTGGTACGTGGTGAGTTTGTGGGCTTAGCTGTGCATCTCTGGAGGGATGGGTTCAGATGCGGGGAGTGTTTTCTCTCTGCAACATGAAATCAGCCAGCGGTACACTGCTGAGGGTTGCAGGTCAGGGGCAGCCACAGCAAGAGTGATGGTCTTCAGGTAAGGGCTGAGAAAAGGTAGCAAGTGGCGTGGGACTCTGGCAGCCGAGCCTCCCTGAAGATCAGGGTTGGGATGGGTTAATCCTGCTATTTCAGATCCTGGGTTCGGGAAGGGCATGAGGAACTGAAGGTCGAAGCGGGAGTCTGTCAGCTGGTCTCCATCAGCGCTCCTGGTCCAGATTAATGGGCTGGTGCTGGTCAGGTTTGAACGCTCTGAAAGCAGCTTGATGGGGGGAGTTTCCAGCTCCCACTAGCACTTACAGCACTGACGTCTGTCCCTTATTCTCATTCCTCCTATATTTGTCTCAACACAACTCAAAAGAAACCCCCACAATAAGAGGAAACATACTGGTGGTAATGCCAGGATTTATTTCGCTAAATATATAAACGGAATAGTTTTATGTTGCTGTTGGAACTGAGCAGGGCTCAGAAATGTTGTTTTCATATTCCCATCCTATTTTGCTTTTATTTCAGCTTCTTAAAATTTTTTCCCTTAGAAATTTGAAGCTGGGCAAAAAACGCTCAGTCTGCTAGAAACTCTGAGCCACCAGGAACAGAAGTAAGGACCTGACCCTCCCCAGAGGGAGGGATTGTATTTTAAAGAATTACAACAGACCACAGGATCTGTTCCTTTTTGAAGGCATGAACAATTCATAGAATTACCCTCCCCACAGCCAGAGGCCCCGGTGTCCTACATGGCAAGGTGCTGGTAGGCAGTTGCAGGCATCTTCTGATAAGGATGAAGCTGCCCAATGTTGTTTACCATCTGACTGAAATGACTCAAGCTCAGGAACTTCTGTATATGATATTCAAGGAAGCAAGTAACACCATAATACTTTAAAAATACCTACGTTTGATGAATTCAGGCAGATAATGCTCTGATCCTGTTGACTTTTAAAGAATCATAGCCTTCTTCCCCTTCTTTATATCCATGCACGGCATGCGAACGTACACGCTGAAAGCTTTCAGACAGATAGCTTTGAATTTTCTATTTATCCAGAGAATAGGGATGGCAGCAGGTTTCTTTACATTGCCTTACCAGCCTAACTTGTAAGGAACACCTCCAGAATTAGAAGGATGGGCAGTTTCTTGCTCACTCCATCCTTAACATGGGACGGTTGGCGTAATGTAACTACATAACTGCATTTCATTCCAATGGAAACTGTACGCTCTGTACAACAGAAATTAACATACAAAATGATAGAAAAGGAAACAGAAAATCATAGCATTCTTTGAATTTATTTGTGTTTCTTTTACTAGTGACATAGCTAATGGTTAAAATGCAGTTTTAACCCTCCGATACACCAATAGTTCTACCCCTATTTTAAAAATCAGTGGACACAAAAAGATGAGAGAAGATGTTGAATCTACACGCTTTTAGTGAGATAGCAAAGAGATTCCATGAAAATGAGTAAGTAATTACAGCAAGACACACAGACATTAACAGAGACTTGACGTGACCACAGCAATAGCTCCAGGTTTCCTTGACACTTGTCATAGGGCTGATGACTTTGTTAGCCCTTTGCTGTCCTCATGAATTTGGCCAAAGCAGTTGGAGGAAAGGACAGTATCTTCCGGATTTCCATCTAAAATTCCAAAGGTATGTTGGATTAGTTTTGCTATAATTGGATCATTTCTTTGTGTTGATATATGTAAAGGCATGTTGCCACTCTGGCTCCTGTCTTGGAAAATCTCAGCTTGTATTCTTGAGTAGAACATCTTACTGATTTTAAAGA
Source organism: Aptenodytes forsteri (assembly GCF_000699145.1). Classification (NCBI taxonomy): domain Eukaryota; kingdom Metazoa; phylum Chordata; class Aves; order Sphenisciformes; family Spheniscidae; genus Aptenodytes; species Aptenodytes forsteri. The sequence goes on from NW_008794545.1 coordinate 74,655, forward strand.
ATTACAACAGACCACAGGATCTGTTCCTTTTTGAAGGCATGAACAATTCATAGAATTACCTGGCTTCCTCTTGTCATCCCACCTCAACTGTAAAGTAAGTCTGTAAGTGTGGAAAGGTAAGGACATTTACTAGTTATTAACTCCTGGAAGGCAAGTACCTCACCGCCAAACAGTCGTCCTTCCAATCTAATATTTCTATCGGCAAAAATCCCTGCCCCTACTGTATTTTGGAAGATTTACACAAAGCTGAGCAGATTAGGTTTTGTACTGAAATGATGCACACATTATTTTGCATTGAAATCAACATTAATCCTGCCTTTAGATTTTGGGCTTCTTGGAACCAAAAACTGAAAATGGGATCTGGAAGTTAAGATGGTTAGAAACAGATATAACCTTTTGCTCAGAACCTCTGGCATTCGTAGCACTACAGTAACACATTGGTCAAACTGTTCAGTGTATGATGTACAATGTATTATGACACATTACAAAAGATTAATTGTACGTGCAGCTTTACACAACTCATAGATTGTGCCTTACTTGGCAGTAGTGAATGTGCCAACAGTGATATTTTATAAAACAGTGCTTCACTATATGCAAAATTTACACAGGGAGTAAGACATGTGAAGGCACTTGGGCAATAAAGTACGTACATACACATATGAATGTACACACACAAAACACTCATGCGCTGTGAAGCACACGATAATGGTTTAGGCATCTAGTACCTGAAGAGCACCTATATACATTTACATCTGGAATATGTCATTCAAGTTAGAGTGGATTTTTAATACTAAATAAAACACCTAAAAGAAATATAAGTGAACAAAGACACGTTTGAAAACAGGTACATGTATATTTACAATAGGGATTATTGTATTTGGTCTCTTCATATCTACTACTAGGAATATTTACTTTCTGCCATTAAAAATTTATAAACTATAAACATTATAGATGTAAAAGCTCCAATTCTGCAAATTCTAACACATGATCTTAAGCCTTTGCAAGATAAGGACCTAGGATCCTAAGGCCTTGAGCAAATAGACACTCTCAGAAACATTTGCTATCTCAAGCCAAGCTGGGCAGATGTTGGCAGATTTGTTAAAGTGCTGCAGCTGGCAAAGAATCTGGTCTTTGAGGAATGCTGGAAAGTCATAGGAAAGGTCACTTTTCATATCAGAATAAAGCACAATAGAAATAAAGTTTCTGTTTGGAAAAAGATACCTCTCTTCTCTGTTACTAAAGCATGAGATTCTGTTTAACTTGTTTCTCTGCATAATGCAATAGATTCAGATGTTGACAGTCTGCATAATTTAGCTTGAAGAACTGAATTTAAATGGAATATAGGCTTTAGGTTTACTTATCATCCTGAATCTTAATTCTTTTTTTAAAGAAAGAGATCTACATTAATATGTGAGCAAGGTGGTGACTAAATTGCTCTAACCAGCATGATTATTAGAATTTGTCATACAGTCTGGAACTTCTGAAGTACTGTCTCCAGATGAAGTTGAAAGGAGATAAATACAGAAATAGCTGAGGCATACAGCTTGCTATGTGCCCTACACTCAGCTGCAGAGCCTGCATAAAATGATGGCACTACTGGGTAACTCCATAACCATTTGTGGTGATCCATGACCAGGTATGAGTTATCATATCCAAACTTTCAGATACCAGATGATATATGTAAATGTCATGAAATAGTTGATTTTCTACAGGCCAGACATGTTGGCGATGGCTCTCCCTAGATAAAGTGGTGAGAACTGTGGAAACCAAGAGGATTTGGGTTCTGCAGCTTACTAACACGTCAACTTGTAAGTCTGCACAACTTCTTCAGACTCTCTCTCTTCACATATAAATGGAGATAACCAACTTTACACACCATTCTGATATACTCTTAGTAAATCAACATAAGTTTCTTTATAGATACCTTTGTAGTACCATATCATTATTATGGGGGATGTCTGCTTTCCTGAAGTCTATGACTTGAGCTGCTGCTAGAAACAGGACATAAAGAATTATGGCTCGGCTTGCCAAGCACCATGTAAAGGGATCTGAAATACTTAATAGACGATATAGCATTTACATACAAGCACTGCAATGACTGACATCTCCTAAAGGATATGGAGTCTGTGCGACTGAAAGGCAGGCAAGAAACCTTGGTAGTACTGTACACTTATTGTATTCACGGATAGTACACCTACTGTATACTGGGATCCAAACTTATTCTGCAGCTGTATCCAAGCTTCAAACCCCCAAAAGCCAACTGGAAAAGGGAAAGAAAAAAGAGAGAGAAAGATTTCTTTGTTTATAAAACGTGAATTATTAAGCAACAGTAACAGAGACAAACATTTTTCAGTGTCTGGCAGTCTGCAACAGTCTACTAGCTGCAGGGAACTTTTTACTTTATTTATACAGAGTGTTTGCACCTAATTAAATGAAAAAGTAGAAACATGCAGAACTACCTGAAAGTAATTCAGGGAGCTGACAAAAAAAAAAAATTAAAAAAAAGGCAAAAGGCATATGCCCCACTTAAAAAGAAAGTAATTCAGGGAGCTGACAAAAAAAAAAAATTAAAAAAAAGGCAAAAGGCATATGCCCCACTTTGTGGGTGGTGTGTCGAACACAGGGACCTGTGTCATGGTGCTGCTGACCCTGAGAAAGAGTGTGATTCTTACACTTACTATCATGTTATGTGGGGTCAGGCGTAGTCATGTGACAGGCCATGACCCTCATATAAATCATTGCCATGTAAACTGTAAAAATCACACTTCATTTCTTGAAGACTGAGCAGTCTCAAGAAAAGAATGAAGATATCTGGCCATAAAATGGCAGCCGCAATATTAGTGATACACGAAATTAGCTCCATTTTTTCCTGACGAACAGAGGTAAACCAAACATCTGGCTGTTTTTGGTGGGTGTTATTTGGCCGGGGGGAGGGTAATAATTTTTACTTTCTTCTTTTTCTAAAACCTTGCAGCAGTTTAATGGGTGAAAATTATGTAGCAGTGTAAAAAAGTCCTTAAGTTTAGCCAAATGGTTTCTCTTTGGTGTCTGTGGGCATCTGTAAAAGTCTGGGTAGAGACAGAATCTAATACCTTGCCTGGATTTCCCTCTTCAGCCTGCAGACAAACCACTCCCGTTTCGCACTTTCACCCTCCTTTTCTCACACCCTCTAACCTTCACCAGCCATGGTCTTCAGTTACATGAGAGAGAGCATCTGCCTAGTCGATAGCTGCTGACTGCCTCACACTGGGGACATATGGCATGAGCAAGCATGGGAAGTGACTCATCTTCTCATGGTCCCTGGGCAACAACCAAAGAAAATACAGTCCCTTTCTAGGGGTCTCACTGATGCTGGGTGTCTCCTCCGAAGCAGGGTACCCACACCAGTACCCACACCAGCACCCATACCCGCATCAGTGGGGTGCCACGCTGCAGGCATTGCTCTGAGATATACTTCACCTGGACACACAGGGTCAATGTGTGTGTTGAACAAGCAACAGCTGAACTTCAGCATTTATCACAGATCCCCACACCTTCTCCATCCACTCCCACCTTGAGTCCCTCCAGCCATCTGTGAGCCCCATTGCATGGAGACCCAGGAATACTGCAGGGCCAGAGCACCTGTGGCAGGAAGAGTTCGGCCCCAGCAAATTTATAAGGTGCCACCTCTCTGGGACGTGACATTTGGCATGGAGCTGTCTTCCTGCGGCACAATTGTGCTCCAGCATCTCAGCTTTGGTTTTCAAAGGGACATGTCTAGTCCTTCCGTTTGCAAACAGACCCTTGCAAATATGGGAGAAGGAGGCATGCAGAAAGCTGGAAACAGTGTCTCTCAGAGCTGCAAATGCTCCCAACCAGGGCTGTGGTGAATACATGAGGCCATGGTTGTAGTGTTTGTCATGCTTCCAGCATAGCAATTAATTTGCCATTTATTTTACCAGTCACCTAATATTTTGGCTTTTGTGTCTCAGCCTCCTTCTCCAGCTATTTCCAGAAGTTTGTTTAACTGCATTATAATGTATGTTCCCTGGACCTTAAGGCACCCTTAATTTCTCATTAGCTGTTAGCTCTGCCCTCTAGTGCTACATGCGACACAGGAACTGGATGTTGTGTTATAGACCCGTGGCTCTGCCATAAAGCCCAGCTGGTGTTTAAAAGCTGACTGGTCAAATGCTAAATGGTCAAAAATCTACACATTGACTAAACTGACTTGACATTTCTTGTGCCTCCTGGGAGTGGTTTACCAGTCTATTTGTAGTCATTTAAACAACAGACCTCTGAAATATAGCCCACCAAAACACCGGCATTCTACAATACCAACTGGTTCAACTGAAATTTATTTATTGCATGCTTATGCGGCTCAACCTGCGGCTCTGATCCACCCCGCAGGTTCTCAGCTGCTGGGGATGTGACCAAGTGCTGCTTTGAGCGAAGCACAACTGAGAAAGTTCTTCACCTCAGTGCCTGGAGTTCGACGTCAAGGTGGAACGAACAACTGAGCCAAACAGAGCACGGGGCTCTGCTGAAACAACAGGTTTTTATGGCAGGTTGTCACAGTACCAGACATGGTATAGTCATGAAATGTAAGTGAGTTTCGGCCTGGACACTTTGCAGTTTGCAAAGCATATGCAAGAACAACTGTTAGTGCTTTGCACTTAAAACGGTAGTATTTTTAAGTAGAGTTTTATGCAAACTCTAAAGTGCTGTGTTTTCCTAATTCCACTTGGAGAAAATGACATTGCTCAAACACACTGAAGCAGTTAGGATAATGTTGTCATGTTTCCTAACTCAGCAGAACTGAGTACAGGGAGATGAAAGCATGGCTGTTGATATTAATCTTTGAAGTGCCTTCCCTCCTTGCACAAGCCATGCATGCCATTACTAACGTCACTATAACTTTTTGGTAAGACAATAGAGAATACAAGAAAGGCAAATGCTGAAGAAGCTTTGAGTCTTTCTTGTCATAGATGCTCATTCATACTTGGGAAGGAAATACCCTTCCACACCTGCCATCTTCCCTTCCTCCAGTTAGCACACTTACCTTTCACAGTCCGACCTCTTTCGCACCTCTCCATGATCTCTCCAAGATATGCAGGTACTTGAGGAGAGTGGAACTGAGCATCTGGGAGTGTAAAGCTGCTGAGTGATATGTGTAGGGTTTTATTCAAAGATTGTTGGAGGAATTAGCATGACAGAGAGTAGATCGGAAAAGCTAATGCAGATGCAGATGGTACCAAGCTACTGTGGGAGTCTGGGGCACTGAAGCATGGAGAGAAGGAGGATAGAAAGAAAAAGATCAAGCTCTTTAGCTCTTAGGCTGGAGAAGCCTAATTTCTGTTTTCTCAATCCCCCACCTACATCCCTGTCCACAGTGTGGCTTTCCATCTTTTCAGAAAATATGTTTATCAGGTTCTTCTCAATCTCTTCTCCTGCATCTTTTCTCCAACTCTTCAGCTTCTGAGTCTCATGCTGACACTTAGCTCTTCTGGGTGGGGGGAAGGTTGAAGAAGCAGAGCCAGATTTGCTGGACAGACACAGGGTCAAGAAAAGTGCAGTTGATTCAAAGCCAGTGTCAGGGTCCTGTGCAAGGTGATGGTTACCAGGGGTTCAGAGGTATGAGCAGGGGGCAGTTGGGTTGGACTGTATCATGATACTGAGAATGTTGTTTCAAAGAAGATCAAATACGTAAGCAACTTACAACAGCAGACCTACCTGCCATCAGTTTTACAATGGCTAGGTTACACTTTGGGAACACCATCTTGCACCTTCTCCCTTTCAATGCAACGCTTCAGTTTGTGTCAGGGAAAGTGGATACACAATATTCAAACCATATTCACACTACCCACCAAATACCATCCACAACATCTAAAGTTCACTACACTTCCATCCTTGCAGTAAGTCCAATCGTCAGGAGTTGACTAACACTTCAAACAGCTGTTAAAGCACACCCTACAAGCCATAATGACAACTGGGGTTGGGCAACAACACAATTTGTGTACCAAAATCAGCAACTGGTCTCAACAGTCTATGAGTTAATGTCAGCCCCTTGAACTAGCCAGCTCTTGCAAATGGGTTTGAGTCGAATAATGTGAGAAATTGTACTTGGTGTATCCACAAATGCGAGGCTACTAACATTGCAACCATCAATTTTTATTACCCACTACAAAAATAGTAGTGGATTATTAGCTAAAAATATACTGAAAATATCTATAAATTGTTACATTAAATTTAAACTGACATCAAAACTTGCACTCTTAGCAGTGGAAGTAGCCAGGATATTTTTGATATTAAAATATTTGTTTAAAAAAGAAAGGAAGTGTTCTCCCTCATTTGGTAAAAGAAAAATCAGCACTGTGTGTCCTCAAGAACTGATCATTTTAGCTCTATAAGTAGAAGGAAATTTGTAATAACTCTGGATTCCCAGGCCAGCCCAGGGTTTGAATATTGCTATTGAGGAGATTACTTTTTTTTTTTTTTAAATGTATAAATCATATATTTCATTTGCAAATGAAATTGAACACTGCCCTGAAGTTTGGAACATCTGCAATTTGTAATTGTACAAAGAAGCTGGGAGAACTGAACCAAAACAGAAGCTTTTTGTGCGTACGTGCATGCGTGCATGCACACGCACATGTGTGGGCGGATGTGCTCGTGCAGGTGTATGAGAAAGAGGGAGGGAGAGAAAAAAGGAGAAAAAATGTCCTTGCTTCTTTATTTTTGCAACTCAGGACCTGGCAATAGGTGAGTTCCAGACATGGATCTAATGTTGCAGACCTCATAGTATGCTGATACCTCCAAAACTAGATTTGTGGCTAAGGCTTCCCACCTGGAGAACTTTGATATTTTTTCTGTGCGCCTCATGAACATGTGATATGTTTCAGTAAATGTATGAAAAAGACACTCTAAAGCATGAAATGAAACTAGATTTAAAGCTCAATATTTGCCAAAAAAAGGTTATGGAATAGGACGGTTAATTAGTAAGGTATCTGATAAAATACTTGAATAAATAAACCAGTATTTAATTATACAATAAATACTATCTAATTTCAGTGGCTGAGGCATTGCTGGCCAAGTTACTTTACTGAAAGCCAATTTTAAATCAGCAATGAATTATTGACCAATAGATAGTGCCTAAAATAAGACCTGCTCATTCTGGCTTGGTCTATGGTCATAGCATATTTATCAATCTATCTTTTCTCTTTATCTGACTGAGCTTTTTTGGTGTCTTTCAGTCTATTTGTTGCCCTTGTGGCGCACAACCAATACTTACTACTAAGACAAGCAATCTTAGGGGCGGAGAAATGAGTGCATGAGAGCTTTGCACATAAATGCAAGTGCAAATATTCTGTGCCTCTGACTGCAATAGAGAAGTTTATTTTTTCAGTGTTTCAACCTTCTTTAGCAGTCAGTTGTACCACAAGAGCAATCTTAGCTTCCCATCCAAGTCACGGTATCAGTGCTTCTATGGTTACCCTCAGACTTCTCCATTTTTGTATTCAGCCCTCAGTGAAAACACTTCCATCCAGGTAGATTGTACAAGGAACCTTCTTTTAATTTGGGCTTTGCATTTGAAATCTGGGGAAAAAAATTCCTGACATTTACCCTAGATTAAATATGGCTCACCAACTACTACAAAGGTAAATCCAGCCTCCTGAACTTATTAATTGCTCTTTGTTCCATAGGGACACAGGATACATGGAGTGGCTGAACAGGGACTAAACATGACACATGTATTTCACAAGCTGTAAGAAAGAGCAGATGGATACAAAGAGAGCATGTTATAGCCAGAAATCTTGCAAATTCAATGACAGATTTAAAAGGAGATGGGAGGCAGTTCAATGTGCCTTAAGTAGGACATCTCAGATTTTTGGGGCAGAGAAAGAAATATAAAAAAAGTCTAATAAAAGAGGGAACAATGAAAAGATAATTCTACATCAAATGAAAGGGATAGGAATGCTACAGGAGACACACTAGCAAAAAATATACAGGGGGTAAAAGGGGAAGAAATTCTAAAAATGAGAACAACCTTCTACTTTGAAGAAATAGCCAGACTTCAGTGTGTTTTGCTGAATTATTCCTTCAAGCCTTCTGAAAGTCAGGCATCACAAAAATTCAGGCTATGGAAAAGCAGACTGTGACAGCCCTCAGCAGAGTTACGTATCTGCTAAAGAAAGCAAATTTTGCAGATTGAATTTCAGACCTAAGAATTTTAAGAGTGTCCCTCCAACCCAACACTCTTAAAGATCTCTGAATTTCAAGTTAACTTTGCCCTCCGGAAGACACACACATGCAGAACAATGTGAGTGTGCAGCATTTAAAAGCCTGAAAACACCTGGTCTCCAAAGGTCCACATGCTGCTGCCCATTTGCTTTGGCAGGGCTAATCCTTGGTTAAATATTGGCACAGCTTCAAATCATTAATTACAGATACATAGCTATTTATAGCCCTGATAGCTTCCAGAGCCCCAAAGCAGCTGCCACACTAAAATGATAGGTATATGCAGAATGGTATTTTGCTTTGCTTTGCTTTGCTTTGCTTTGCTTTGCTTTGCTTTGCTTTGCTTTGCTTTGCTTTGCTTTGCTTTGCTTTGCTTTGCTTTGCTTTGCTTTGCTTTGCTTTGCTTTGCTTTGCTTTGCTTTGCTTTGCTTTGCTTTGCTTTGCTTTGCTTTGCTTTGCTTTCTCCTCCTAAATCTCTCCCCATTGTGAATATTGCCATCCTCCTGCTTCACCTCTGTTTCCTCCCTTGCTTTCCTTTCTCTGTTTTCTATTTCCACTATTAAGTCATTGCCTCTTCTTCCCTAACTCTCTGTTCTCATGGTTTTATTCATATTACCTTGTCCACTTTCTTCTTTCTCTCTCATCCTACCCTCGACTTCATATTACAATGAACAAAACAAAATATGAGGGGAACAAGATGAAGGGTTGCAACTCTAGTAAGCTTATTGCACATCTCATGCTATTTGGTACCTGAAGCCTTAGCATAGGGCTGGAGCTTGACTTGAGAAATAGTAATTTTTATTTGGAAAAGAGGAAGCAGCTTTCTAGCACACGTGGTTTCTGAGAAAACATTATCTGAGCATACCCTGAAGGCTAAGAAACCAAAGGCAAATAAAAGGAACCTCAAATTGATTCTTTTTAAGCCAGAAGGCAAATAAAAAGGAACTCCAAATTGATTATTTTTAAGCCACCCTCATCACGTATGATTTTGGAACACTTAGCGTTGGCAACACTGCAACGCAGATCAAGCGTAGGATTTGCCAAAAATCAGTCTGAGCTTCCTCCATACGTTTGCTTCCTCTTCTACTCTTACCTATTAGTAGTGCAGGATTTTCTGAAGACTGACTGTTAAAATCTATCATCTGTAAACTAGCAAAACAGTAGTGTGCACCCTGAAAACTGATGAAAAGAAGCAGCAGCGATCAAAACAAGGAATAGAGGAATTTCATGACTGCTGTGTTCCCTCCTTTCTCAATTCCCAAATGAGGATGGGCTCTGAGTCTGGCTCTGAAACCACTGTGCTTTTCTGCCTCATTTCTAGGGCTAGTCCACCAGGCCACATGTCCTCTTGTGACCACAGATAGCAAATAATGACAAAAATGAGTGGTAGTGTGACAACGCAGGCAAGTGGTGAGCATTATTTGTCCTCGGGTTTCCAGGGGTGAGAAGGGAACACGCTAAGTCACAGCATCATCTTCCTTTTGGGTTTGGGGGGTTTTTGGTTTCCTCCGTCTTACTTTGCATTGCTTTCAATAGCCTTAACGACGTTTCAGTAACGGCTCAGCTTAAATAAGAAACTTCTCCAAACCTGACCAGTTTTTTGTGATGGATGAAAAAGTGTTTAACTGTCATCAGCTTTGCATTTTCTATTTTGTTTTGTTAGGAGAGGGAGCAGAATCATCAAAAAATTACAGAAATGCGATGGTGTCCCCTGTTCTCAGTTGTTTCCTTCTGTTTGTGTAGCTAAGGTGTCTGGCACCCTGATAGGTATCACAGTATTTCTGGTTTGATTAATGCAAGTTGTACTGGAAATACCACATGACATGCTCCCCTCTGTGCAGCTACTACCTTATTTTTCAATCATTTTCAGGCACAAATCCATCTATTCCACTCTAAGCTGATCTAAAGCTCGGAAATCAGAAACTGTGGAATCCATAAAGGAAATAGCATACAAAGAGAAAAACAGCTATTTACAATTATAGCGACTGGGGTTTTTCCAAGAAATTCTGATTTTGTGTATTCCTCTGCCCACGATGTTTCGGTTTCTGCGGTGGATGGTTTGATGGATCTGAATTGGAATGACGTTCCACACAGAAGAGGCAGAAACAAGTGCAGAAACCTTGGCAGTGCTGCTGTTGGCTGTTTGCTGGTGGCGAGGATATGGAGACTAATCGACAGTGTAGTTCAGGACACAGTGAGTTAGGGCTTAATTGCTGAAGGTAGGCCATGGAAGGGATTCAGCAATTCCTGTCCAAATTGAACCTAATGCAAGAGTTTTACGGGTGTCTCTGTGCCCGCTATGAATATATGTATGTTGTGAGGAAGCTGAATGTTTCTAAAGTCTCAGCAATGCTAGGAGAACGTAGATTCAGGTTCACCTTTCCAGAAGTGCATCATGCTCTTTCTGCATGTTAACATCACCATGTTCCTCCTCTACGTGCAGGCACACCTGTCTCTTTCCTGAACCTTCTTGCCATTTTGAAGCTGTTGTGCTACTGGGTAAATGGAGAGAAAACAGACTCTAAACTTATCCTGGCTCTTACGTGAACCGCACAGGAAGATAAGGTGCTTAAAATGAGCAGCAGTATCCGAGGCTGAATGGTGCATTTAGGAGCTGGCAGAAATTGGCTTTTGAAGCAGCATCTTTTTGAAAGTCAAAGGGTCTCAGAGATACAGCCAAACTGTTAGAAAAATTCCTGACTGTAATGCTCATTTGTCCAGTTCATAAATCTGCCTCTCTATTCTTCAAAGTGCCAAAAGCTATCTAGCCAGACATCCAGCTTTTATAAGACAGTCTAACAAGCTGTCTGGCTCAATTAGTTGAACTCTGATGGTGCTCCAGATTTTCAGTCAGCAGACAACTTTGTAAGGAAAATATCTACTCGCAGACCCCATTCCCTTCCAGTACCGGTAGCTTCATCTACCATGTTATAGTTCTAAAATGTTTTTTTCAATGAACCACAAGAAAGAGCTCTGCAGTCCATCCACACACCACAGTTTCAGATCCTTGATTCCTCAGCCTTTTTTTCTTGGCATTCTTCACTGTAAATGGTGGAAGCGATACTTTCTATGGTCTGGTTGTGCATAACACAACATGAAAAAAAAGCTGCATATTTGGTTTTGACTGAGAAATTCTGAGTACAAAAGTACTCTTTGGGATTTCTCCAGCCTGAGCTCACTCTGTTCTTGGACAATCCCGTAACAGGCTGTTCCATATGATCACAGATGTAAATGGCCCCACAGAAGCTGGACTCTATTACCAAGTTCAACTGTATATGGTTATATCTAATTGCTATTTCCATTATAACTTCTAGTAAAAAGCTGGTATGGCTCAGTTGAATAGAAGCAGCCCTTATAAAAGCACAGTTAGGGCAGTTAGGGCTTTTCATCAATAAAGAGTAAAATAACCACTAGAATTACAGATTTGTGATGTTTCTTCCTAAAAAATGACAATGCTTAAGAAAGTAACCTTTTTTTTTCTTCCTAGCTGCCCAGTTAACCTAATTCTTCAAGTTTTACCCTTGGCAGTCAGCATACATACAGAGAGATTCTCTTTCCCTCCTGGCAGTCAAGGGGCAGAGACGTTTTCACCTTCCCATATGTCTACTGTTCACCACTAATGGCTTCAGCAACTTTCCCACCAGCGCTCCCAAGAACCTGGCTGCTTTGGTGATCCACCACTAGTGATGTAGGCATCAGTAACACAGCCACACAGACAAGACTTTAAGGAACAAAATCCAACCAGAAACATGAAAAACTGGAGATCCAAAATGAATTGTTCTCCATCATTTCATGCACGGTTTTCTTTTTTTTACATTGGCCATGCAAAGTTTATTCAAGTATGTTCTGTTCTCTTGACTGAAAATTGACAGTGATAAAATTCTCAGTCATGCAAAACAAAAAGAAAAAAGGTAAATGGGAATGCAGTATTATTAGAGCTCTTATGTTTTCAGGATTTACTACATTTCAGCAAGCAAATTCAGCAAAACCTTATAGACTCATTTTGGTCTGTGTTTAGTTTTTGGATTTTGACCAACCTCTAGCAATACAAAATGAATCCAAATAAGATGCTACTTCTGTATATTACGTGGTTAACTTAATTCTGTACAAAATTTTCAGCTAAGGGCTTAAAGCATAACACAACAACTTATCATCCTATATGAAGCAAATATCAGAGAAAAAAAGCTATTTTTAAATCAGTTGCACTGACTTCAACACATTAAAGAGCAGGCCTTATTTTCATAAACTTCACAAGTTAATATACTATTTTTATGAGAGATAATCATCAGGATTACGTGGAAAGATGTTGGCAAAGTAACACATACAGTAAAACAATTCTCAAAATACTAGTTATTATTCTCAATTATGTTTTCTATTTGATTGTTAAAAGCCAATCTTGTTGACCCAGCAATATACGCTTGACTTTGCAGCCACTGTTGCTGCTTAGTAATGTCTTGGGAAATCCTATGCCTTTGAAACTCTATGCAAAATATCTAAAAGGAGCCAACGTTAACACTCAGGCTGAATTAGAAAATAGGAAAACACACGAAGTAAGTAGTTTAAGGACAAAGTTTATTTGATTGTTAAAAGCCAATCTTGTTGACCCAGCAATATACGCTTGACTTTGCAGCCACTGTTGCTGCTTAGTAATGTCTTGGGAAATCCTATGCCTTTGAAACTCTATGCAAAATATCTAAAAGGAGCCAACGTTAACACTCAGGCTGAATTAGAAAATAGGAAAACACACGAAGTAAGTAGTTTAAGGACAAAGTTGTCTCTAGCTAAAATTAAGCACTGATTCACAGTGACATTATGAAAACACTAAACTGTACATTAACATTCCTAAACATCACTGCTATTCACAACAGGCCAATGCAAACTTTCGTTACTTCTGTGTCTGAGAGTGAATTTGTAAGTTACAAAAATGATGTCAGTATAAAAGAATTCAAAACTAATTTTATCTGATTGGCAAGTGAGTTCAAGTACTGAGATACTAAATAAATATTTGACAGCACCATTCCATAGTATGATTTATTTCACATATGCACTAAATTAAAAGGAAAGCTTTTCTAAACTGCAAGCAATTTCCAGGCAAACCACTAAGCAGGATGACAGTGATGGCTGCCGTTGTGTCATGGTAGAGCACCTTCTCACCCTTGCAAAGGTTACCAGAGTTTTGAGCAAATAATCAAAACCACAAGACAAAGAACAGTACAGTAGGCCCACTTTTGTCACACTTGTGACAGGGAATTTAAATTTATACCGCTGAGCGCTTCTGCTCATGGGGGAGGAGGAAATAATGCTGAATGCCTGACCTTGTATTTGTGTCAGTAGGGCTACCACTATGGATAAGGAGTTCAGAGTTTTGCCTAGCAATGGGCATTGCTGGGAAAATTCATTCCAGCATGATAGGGCTATTGTTAAGATCCTATTTAAATCTATGAAGCATCTCAATGAGCGTGTGGGAATGCGTTATTCGCGCAACGACCAATACTCACGGGCACATGATGGCACAGGGAGAGACACAAGAGGCATGCAAGAACCATTAGACGTGGTGCACAAACAGACCCAGAGCTCAGAAATCCTTTCAAAGAGGAAACTGAAATACAGTGTGCACCATTTTTCTGTTGTATGCTGAAATGGAAGTTGCAGAGGCGCTATACTTTCAGGTCCCCACAGTTTTGGAAAAGGTAGGTCTCTCCAGTGGTTCCTACCAAAGCAGAGCTCTGTTATTTAAGATTCAAGCAAAGAAGGGTTTCACATCATTACAAGGATATAGAGCTGCATTTTTAATACTGTAATTATGGAGATAGATAATCAACCTGGTCTAGACCTTGCTGAAATGCTAGGGTCAAAGTTAGAACTGAAATTCTTTCAAATTGAGACACTATTATGCAGAATTTTTATTTAAAGCCCCATAGATACAATAAATAGCTGTAAAGTTCAGCTGGTTTATATCCCAGAGGACTTATCAAGGGCAAGGTTCATAACTAATTATGAGAATATATAGGTAACACTTACCTCAAAAGCAAGCCTTACCTATATGTAATACCATATGCTTTTAAAATACTACAATATACATACTACGTTGTAGTATTGAATGTCCATATTTAATATCTGTGTTTTGGATGTTAAATGCAAACCAAAAAGTATTCAATAAAACTTACATTTACAAAACAATCATCAAAAAATCTGTGCTTTTTTCCCCGTTACAGAAAAAGGAGGAGAGTTGTAGGCATCTATTTATCAAAAAACAAAAGAAGTGAAATGGAAATGAAAACTCGATTTAATTGGGGAGAATAATTTCAGAATGACATTTTTCAGTTTTTTGTAGTACATTTTATGTTTCCCACCTCATTCTCTTCATAACTTAGAGAAGCCTGGAATATCTACTGATTATCCTACAAATCATGAAACCTTAATTAATATGCCATTAAAATACTTGAACTATTAAAAGAAAAATGGATACAGACAGTATTGGAGGTTCTACATTAATCTTCACTCTCAATCTAACAATTTATATCATATGTGGATATACATACTCTCGTCTTCTTGATGTACTTTCTGTCATGTACACAGGGTCCTTTTCTTTCTAGAGAGTGCTAATACAGAAAAAGGCATTTGTTGTGAAGCTTCACTAACACAATACAGAGTCTGTATAGCACTTTGGCATTGTTCTGGATGAAAAGCATTACGTGCATGTAAGTTGTGTCATTAAAAAAACAATTTGGGAGATTAGAAAGAGTGAAAAAGAGAAAGAAAACAGTGGTTCTGAAAGAAAATAATGGTGCTGGGAAGTCAACGTTCTATCTTCCTAGGCTTACAGTGCCACATAATTACCAGTGTGAAGTAGCTGTTCACTTTCTTTATCATTGCAAAATAAACTCTCTTAGTGTGCGTGGATGTTCTGTTGCACTTTGGAATTAACTACAATTCATGGTTATTGAAACACCAGCAATAAACCATTTTCTAACAACGTGCAGAAGGAGTCAGAAAGTTGACTCACAAGTCAGTACTTATTCAGTTACCTACTAGCCTTGTTTCTAAAGTTCACAGGTCTCAGTATCTTCTTTTGCAATTTCTTGTGTTTTTAAAACTTTTGGCCTAAATGTCCATGCACAGATGCTACACATGCAATCTCATGGACAAGTACATGTGGCCCCAAACTGGCCCAAATTGGATACAACTGTTGGGTTTGTGGATGTTTAGAAAGGTATTTAAATGACAGGTTTAGGTAATTTCATGTATAATTTGTAGCAGAAGTTTGGACTATTTGTATTATTTCAAACTACAGGAAAATTAACAACTGTTAAATTTAATAGTATCTCTGAGAGTATGAATGTGTGGTATAAAGGTGTGGCATACTGAATGACTACAGAATTTTTTAATAACTGCAATTAAACAGCTACTGTGATGCCAATGTATTATTCCAAATTATGTCAGCCTAAATTGGTGAAATTCAATTAAATATATTACAGCTACACCTGATTCTGACCACACTTGGTTTGAGCTGAAGTGTGACACATCCTGACATCAGACCAGAATAAGTGCCAGTCCAGAGCTGACTTATTCTTCGGTTACTATAAAATTGACAGAAAACACCTTGTTTTTGTCAAGAAATAACTTGAATAAAAGAAATACATTTTTGTCACCATAATAACTTACTGTTTTCAGTAATATTACTGAAAAATACATTTTTAGTAGGTGAAAAATTTTAACATGGGATCTAAAGGCAATTGCACTGCTCTTCTTTCTGTGATCTTTAATTACATTGACTTTCTTCCAGCTTTTCCTACCTCGTCACCTCCTGTCTTGACCCTACTGCAGTGCTGCGTTGTCTGTCAAACTGTACTAGTTTGTCTTCTGGCCTTTTTCTGAGCGTAGGCTTCAATTTCCTGCTGATCTACATGGGGCCTGGAGAATTGGTTTGTTTTGAAATGAGGTTGGTTTACCACCCTGTGTTGTAAATGCCACTCTAAACAGTGCAAACACATATGTTGGTTTGGCTTATCCATGTGTTTCAAATCCCCAATGTTATGCTCCAGTAAATTTTACCACAGAACCTTTGCAACAGGCACATTCCACCCACCCGAAGCCTAATCCTCTACAAATACGCTCACGCAAACGTCTTGCTTCTCAGTATCATTTTCTAGTTCATTTCTGTGGCATGGAGTGGTCATTCTGGCTGTCAAGTGTCATTTTCATCTGGAAAGGGCAAAAAGACAAGCAAAGAAAAACAAATAATTTACAAAAATAAAGATGGATAAAGCAACTGGCACTGATAATGTTCATTCATCAGTGATTTTAGATTCCACAATGTGCAATGAGGGTGTGAAATTAAGATTCTCAGACTTTTCCTCAGCTGAGGAAGACCAAATGATGGGAGCAAAGTGATTGCTGAGAGAAATTGTTAGGATAGTCACTGCCTCACACCTGCCTCACTGAAAAAGGAGCCTGCCTCTCTTCATTCACTACAAGGGGAATGGAGACACCTTGTTTATAGACCTAACACATACCACACACATACTTCTACTGCATCCATTACACAAAGGCTGCAGCTCATCTTGCAGTATCTGCAGGCCTAGACTATCTCACTCTTTCTGAGAAGAAACCCCCTTTGTTCCATCCATCTGCAGGACAGCTGGAACCTTCAGACTCCGGGACCACATCAACAGAAGAGGTAACGGTGAGTGGAAGAGGTAAAGCCAGAACAAAGTGGCATCCCCTTGGCTGGGGCACAGCTCTGTGGAAAAGACTCTGGTGGTCCTGGGAGTCAGCAAGGCAAGCATCACCCAGCAGCAAAGAGCATCAGCCCTGGCAGCAAAGAAGGCCAACTGCATCCTGAGCTGTATTAACAGGAACACAGCCAGTAGTTCCAGAGAAGTTATTATTTCCCTCCACCCAGTGCTCATTAGACCACATCTGGAATACTGCGTACAGTTTTGGATCCCCAGTACAAGATAAATTGGAGTGAGCTCAGTGAAGGGCCACCAAGATGGTTAGGGAGGGCTGGAGTGCTTGTCCTGTGGGGAGAGGCTGAGGGAGCACAGCTTGTTCAGCCTGGAGAAGGGAAGACTTTGGGTGGATCTAACAGAAGCCTGCCAGTGCCTGTTGGGAGGCTGTTGAGAAGATGGAGCCAGGCTCTTCACACAGTGGTGCATGATGGGAGGACAAGAGACAGCAGACATGAGATGAAAGAAGAGAGGTTTTTACCGGATATTAAGAAAACCTTTTTCTCTATTAGGATAATCAGGCAGTGGAAGAGGTTGCCCAGAAAGGCTGTGCCACCTCCATCCTTGGAGATTTTCAAGATCAAACTGGATAAGGCCCTGAGTCGCCTGCTCTGATCTCAGAGCCAATCCTACTCTGAGCAGGATGACCGCCTGAGGTCCCCTCCAAGCTGAATTATTCTGTGACTCTGTAATTTTAAATCATTACGTGTGCTGTTCAGAAAAAACAGCTGCTGGAAAAGGCAGCTTTAGTTACCTCTTACATGTTGGTTTCAGCCTGTCTGAAATTCTGCACGCAGATGAATACTGTGTTGCAGTCTGAAAGATTTTAAGGCTAGTCTGAAATCACGTCTATCTTCCCAATTGATAAGCTCTATAGAGCTGACTCTTGAGAAATCTTGAGACTTATGGTGTTTCCATTTGAGTTATTTCTTCTAGCATCCCATCTCCTAAATCCACACCTCAACCCCGTACTGCTGCAGTACTCAGTGAATGCCAGGAATACAGCAGGAGGATGACCATGGATAACTCCAGTGCAACCATATAAAATCACAGCGAAAGCATCAGGAAGAGAGAATGCTGCAGAATGTTATAAAAGGAGTATTTGCGAGCAAAGTAATTTAATTGGTATGTAAAAAGCTTTCTCTACCTTCCTCATATAAGATTATTTTGTTTGCCTTCACTTCAGGATTGATACTTTTTCTCAGAACAAAATAAAAGAGTATACCACGAAAGGTCACAGTATACATTATTGGTAGTAATAGTTTAGCATCGATCTCATACTTTAAACAACGTTAACTCTTTCTGCTTGCAACTTGCTATTGCTTCACCCGGCCATCACGATTCCTCTGTATAACATTTGTTTTCCATCCATCCTCACTCTCCTCCAAATTCTGACTTTTCTCCCCATAGTTTCAGAGATCCTAAGCCTGCTCATTTTCTGACTGCTTTCTGCCTTCAGTGTTAGCCAGGCTGTGACTGACAAGAAAAGAAAACATGTAAGGCCAGTCACCCTGCTGCAGAAAACATACACGATGGATGCAAAAATACAGAGACTTGGTAATATTGCTATAGATGAAGAACATAGGAGGTAAGGCTCGCTCCAGCAAGTGACCTTAAATAATACACTAATTGATGTAAGAAAGGAAACATTGCACTTGAATTAGTTTTTAATTTTTTAATTTATTTTTTAATTCCTTTAGAAAGGAATTTTCACTAGCTGTGAGAACGGCCAGAAATCCAGGATGTTTGTGAGACCTGGTACCTATCATCCATGTTGTTCATGCATGCCACTTGTAAATATGTTTCCCTTAGTGGCAGGTGATGTTCAGACTCTTCAAGGAACAACCTGGAGAACTTCTGTTTGCCTTCTCCCAGTCATGGGACATCACTTCCATGTCAGATGGGACCAACAGCAGCTCTTCAAGAGATCAGGGCCTCTCCACGCACAAGGTACATGCTTTTGTACCACTTAGCACTGAATGCAAAATGTTCATGGACTTTTGAGGAAATCTTAAACCATGCCAAACCTTGATCCACTGATACCAGTGTCATCTTTCGAATGGACTTAATGAAATCAGGACCTTGCCCCTAGACTAATTAAAGTACTTGTGCCATTCTGTATCTCGGAAAGATTTGCCCTATTTGGGGTACACTGTGTGTGTATTTGTTGTAATTCTGGAAAATCTTTATTCCTGCAAAGAGCTTGTCCTCCAGAAAATTAAAACAGCATCATAATACATGTACCACAGACGTTTGTGTTGCAATGGATAACCTTTATGAAAGCAGACGGCATTTCACTGATAATTTCTATAAATCCCTGGGGATTGCTTGGCTGTTTCTATTTTCCACATAAAGTATAAATAAAAAAAAAATTATAAGTGAAATTCACAGTATGAATTCTTGAACTAATTTCATTGATGTCAGTAGAATTAAAGTGGAGATTAATTTAGTTCTGTGACTGTCAAGGAAAGAAGCTGTTAAAGTTATGGATTTTTTTTGGCGCGCCTTTATTTTTCTGGTAATGAAAGGACACAAAAATATATTCTGTAGGGATCCATATATTGTCTTAATAACATATCCAATCTGAAATAAGTATGATTCACCCTTCATAATTTATTATTCTCTTCACTAATGCGCTTATTACAACAGATAGTTGTAGGGTTGCCATTAGGATTTTGTCACCATTTGATGTAAACCAAACTGAAAGTTATTTTTAGATCTCATGTATGCAATATTTAAAATATATTTCCTACATAAAAATGCAGAGATTATGGAAATTCTTTAGAAATATGGTCTTGGCCTTGTTTTTGCATGTTTTTCTATGTTATTGCACGCTTTTTTGGATATGTTACAGTATTTCCAATCAGCCGTTAGTAATAGGTTTAGCAGTTGTTTCAACCTCCCTCAAAATTCTTGTTCTCATTTTTATTCCATAGAAGGCAATTTAGGGATCCATCTGCAAACACTTGCTATCCAAAGCAGTGCTTGCTACCATTAATAGGCCTTGTGAAATCAAAGTAGCAAGTACTCTACCTAGTAATGGGAGTCTGGAGGATTGGAGCTTAGGTTGCAAATGTTCATTTAATTTTGGGACGACATTCAGGCAACCCATGTTTCGCACTACAAGCGTGTACCATGTTCTGTAACTCCTGCTTTCTATTTCTAACACTAAGACATTTTCTTCTGACCAGCTGTATCTACTTGCACATGGGCCATACTGTCTCCATGCTTCAGTTTACCTGCATTTAGAATAGAAACAAAAACTGTCCCATGGCATTTGGGAACACAGCACTGCTTCATTACGTAATGTGAGAACTAACTGTGCCAGGGACAGAAGTGCGCTGAGGTCTTCAGTGGAAATGCACCCTCCTAAAGAGTCCATGAAAAGCAAAATTTTCAAAAAGATCTTACCCTACTCTTTATTTCTATGTGGGCATCATATCTCTAACTCCCACTTACTGTTTCTGTAGCAGCAGTATCTAGTGGTCCCACTCAGGGGCCCGTTACACTAAACACTAAAGAACATCCTGGTAACGTTAATATTCATGCTTCACTTTGTCCATATAACTGTGTTTACATCTTGAGGCATCTAATTTCAGGTTCCCTGTGCAGTCAATAGGGAGCAGGTGCATTCTTAACTTCTCACAGGTCATTATAAAGGGAATCTGTTCTTCTAATTTAAGCAGCTAATTTAGATGCCTAAAACTCAGCTGTGTCCAAAACTGTGCACTGAAGCAACTGAATACAAACAAAACAAAACAAAACAAAAGCCTCAGGTGTCCAGTTCAAAGTGGTAATTTGGGAAGGACTCATCACTGAAAGGAGCAATGACTCTAAAGGAACCAGAAGATTGTATAAAATCTATCTGTAGACTGTATATAATCTATCTAAAAATCTGTGCTACCTCTTCACCTAAGTTCCCTACTGTGCTCCAGCCTTTTTTTGGTGAGCCAGATGAGAAGAATCTCTCTGCATTTAAGTCTAATCCAAAGTCCAATGTTTCAGGAGGTTTGCTTTTTCGAAGAATCAAGCACATTTTTTACATTTAAGAAATCACAAATACAAAATATATGATAATGGAAATGGCAGAGGCATGAAGTATCTTTTCTGTTAAAGCAACAGCATGTATTCCAAGTTTAGAGAAAGCAGACATGCTGCCAAGGCATTTGACCACAATCATTTTCATTCTCCATTTAAAATTCCAGTATTTATCTTCTTTTCTGCTTTTATCCAATAAAACTCCATTCAGGTTTCTACCTGATAAGACAACACAAACGCAATGATTTTTAGTTTACCTGACCAAGAACTAACTACATTAAAAGGCTTTTGTTTCACAGTCGCAAACTAACATTATTAGAAAATTCCAAGATACAATGTACAGCGTAGAACAGGCTTATCAAACATAATTTTCAAACTGCAGAATTGTTGGATGCTACCACACACTTAATCTAAACTCAAATTAGGTCTACTAAACTTTGCCAATAATTTGAGTGCAACAATCTGAAAATTTTTGTCTGGTACTTTTATGCAAATAAATATACATACATTCCCCCAAAACACAAGGCTCAAGCAAAAATCTTTGCAAAATATCTTTAAGAGTTCACATTTGTATCTGTTAGTGAGTGGCTGACAAATGTCTGTAAATTAAAAAGAAAAAAAGCAAAAAGCACAGCAGCACAGTGTATGAGCAAAGGACTTTATCACACTTTGTAAAGGGTATCCTATTCCATCACTGCTTCTGTCATCCTAATACGTTTCACATGAATGCATGGGAACTAATTCAAAGGAGTATTAAACAGTAACTTTTATTGAGATTTATTTTGACACAGGCAGAATATTAGGACATGCAATAAAATACCACTCTACTTGTGAACCAAAAGTTTTATTTTTATTTGCAACCACATAAATCTTAATACAGTGACTTTTTATTCCTCTAATTTTGACTTCAGTTTTTTGAACATAGCTCTAAGCCAAATATACTAGGCTACTGGGGAAGCCATACATGGTCAAAACGCTACCACAAGTCTGTACTGCATGGAAAGTTAAGTCTATATCTGTGTACTGTTGATAGATATATGCAACAGCAGTTAAACATATGTACTATGTCCTTGTCAGGAACATAAGTCAACTTTCCCAACTTTTATCAAACTAGTTTTCCCAAACAAATATCTTCTAAGGGCAAATGTGATAGAAATTTCAACACTTCTTACTCAAACTAGAAATTAAATTAAAAACACCTGAGCAGAAGTCCTTCTGCAGGGCAAATTAAAGTGTGCTCTGAAACACACTTTAAATGTACCATGTTAGAAGTACATACAGAGACAATTCTGGAGCTGGATACGGAGGAACTTCTCTAGCAGCTCTCTGGTTTTGTGCTTACCAAACTACTTCAGTAGGTGAGGATAACCAACCACATATGCACTTATAGGACTGGTGCCATGGAAAGTCTCACACACAGACAATAATTGTCAAACATGGCCAACTCATTATTTGAGTGACTGTGGTAAAGTTCAAAGACTTTATCTGTTTGAATCTTTGTTCTTTGTATAAAGTAATTCTCTGCTGCAAAGATTCACTAATACAGAATTGAGTTTAAAAGCACCTCTTCAAATTTTTCTGAAATAATGGGAACAGAAAGGAAGGACCAGCCTTCACCTCTCAAAGCTAGGAAAAACGGGTGTTATGAGAAAGTCTTGAATACAAAGCTGCCACACATTCTCTTTTTTCTAACTGAAGATACTATCCGGTTGACACTCAGAAGACTTCCTTATTTGTCTGGGATATCCTGATGTACGCCAGCATGATCAGAGCCACTGTACAGGGACCACAACCAGGCTGCCATGCATTAAGACCTGGGACATACCCACAGACCTGCATATGCACAGCAGTTGTTGACTTTTGGGAAACACTGGATTGACTGCACAGATGTGACAGTCCATGTATACCTGACTGCTCAGGTATCTCCAGACTTGCATATATATTCCCTGCTTTCTGAACATGAAGGAGGCCAATTCCTCTCCTGCACCTCCTGTGGCTTCATTTGAAATTCTCCATGTATATATTTTGCCAACCAATTTTACACCTTAGAATTGATAGAATAATAAAAGTTGGAAGTGACTTCCAAAGGTCACCTAGACCAACTTTCTGTTCAAAGCAGAGCTAACTTCAAGTTAGAGCAGGTTGCTCACGGCCTTGTCCAGCCACGTTTTGAAAATCTCCAACAGTGGAGACTCCACTGCCTCTCTGGGCCCTGTTCTAGTGCCCAGCCACTCTCATTGCCATTAATCTTCTCCTTATATCCGATCTGAATTTCCCTTGTTGCAACTTGTGACCGTTGCCTCTAAGTCTTTCACAAGACAGCTTCAAGGAGAGCCTGGCTTCATCTTCTCTACAACCCCCCTTTTAAGTAGTAGAAGACTGCAATTAGATCCCACCCGGTCTTCTTCTCTAGACTAAACAAACACACAGTCTCTCCTTGCTTGGCACCTGCTGCAGCCCCCAAACGCTATAGTGCTCCTCCACTGGACTCTCTCCATTTTGTCAACATCTCTCTGATCATCAGGACCCAAAACTGCTCACAGTACTTCAGATGCAGTCTCACAGGTGTTGAATAGAGAGGTATAATCACTTCCCTCAACCTCCAAGCTACGCTCCTGCTAATGCAGTTTTTGTTGCTGCCAGGGCACACTTCTGACTCATACTCAACTCCCTGTCCACCAGGACCCCCAGGTCCTTTTCTACAGAGCTGCTTTCTGGCCAGCCAGCTCCCAGCCTGTGCTGTTGTAGGTGGCTGTTGCATCCCAGATGCAGGACTTAGCGTTTGCCTTTGCTAAGTGTCCTGAGATTCCCATCAGCCCATTTCTGCAGTTTGCCAAGGTCCCTCTGAATGGCTGCCCTGCCTGCTAGCACGTTACATGCTTCTCATGATCCAGGAATGAGGTGGCTGAGGATGCACTGTGTCGCTTTGCCAGGTCGCTGGTTTGGACCCCCACAAATTATCTGGGTAGGGCAGGATATTCCCAGCCTATGGTATGTTCACCACTAGTGGCATAAAAGCAACTTTTGAAAAGGCAATGGCACAGAAGTATAAATCCTGGCACAAAGCTAGCATGTGCTGGTGCCATGCTCGTGGAAGAAAAACAGTTTGGGAAGTCTTAATCTATCAATTCTTACAGGGCAATACACGAAAAGCTGTGTCAGACATTAAAACATCACCTATTTATGCTTTCATGTGAACATGTAGAGCATACCAGAAAAGCATCCTAGAAACAAGATATACTCCCTTGACCATTTTTACTCATAACAGCAATTAACAGCTGTGGACCTTCTTGTCACAATCATTTACCTTAAAGAAAGATGAGCTCCTTCAGATCCGGTATAGTACCTTAAAAAGTTAACTACCTACAACCATTTTCCTACACACCTGTAGTCAAAGTCCTTCACAGCTGAGCTGTGTTAACATGATTAGTCTTGGTGCAAGTTAGCTTGAAGCTTATCACCAAGTAAGCTTCACAAGCCTCTGCTAATGCTGTGGAAGCAAGAGCTGTAATAAACAGCTGGGAATTGTAGCATCCTAAATTTATTGTGACCATTCTCTGGGATGTACTTTCATTTGACTTGCATAAAGGGAGATGGGGAAAAGGGAAGGAAAGATGTAACAATTAGCTTGTTTCACACCAAATTCCTTCAGTGATATTTATAAGCACATGTTGACTATTAAGAATACTGACCCATTTCTAGACTCAAGGGAGTTCAACAATCAAAGGACCACTGTAGAGGAAGCTACTGCACAGCAAGTTTCCTCCTGCGCTGAAAAGGTTCAGCTACTGCAGCCTGGTAAGGTTCAGAAACAACATACATGGGGAAACCTTCACTGGTTATGGAGTGAAGTTGGGGAAAGCATAAATGGCTGGAATCCAGAAACAAAACTCCTTTTGCGAGACTGGGCTACTCAGTCTCTGCGATGGCTTTCTGGAATTTGAAAGTCTCTTCTGGGCTGTAGGACCTAACAGCCCTGAAGCTGCTGTTTAGCAAGAGCAAAGTGCTCCAGAATCATACTACTAACCCACTCTCTCATGGGTGGCACTTGTTCATTTTCTCTGACAAGTATTTAAACCATTTTTCATTTCTTTTAAGTTTGGTAAAAAGGTAAGTAAGAAGGGAATTGGGTCAGCATTCAACGAGAGTCTAGAACAATTAGGAGGAACTTCAGACAGTCAAGTTAAAAGGTCAATCTGTTGAATGTAGCTCTGCAGCTTACCAAATATAAAAAGACATCAGTAATAACTTACTTAATTGGTCATTCTAAAATGACCAGTGCAAAGGCATTATCTAAAAACTTAATGATTTTAGAAGAATGCTAAAATTAGAGCTAGCTGGGAATTTTTCGATGAAACATTTTTCATCAAACATACTGCTGTGGATTGGTTGAAAACAGGACACTAAACGTGGATATATTCTCTTAACACTTCAGATGTGTATACTGAGAGATTCCACAGATGGGAAATGGAGAAGACAGACCAAGATGTATACACTCCTGTACACACATTTCTGAAGTCTCATTTCCACAACTAATTGCTTATTTGACAAAACTCAAGCCAATCTAGAGGGGTTTTTTTGAGTAAGCTTTTCTTGACTTTTCAAGTGCTACCACAACATAGACAAAAAGGAATCCAGAAAGTCAGTAGTGCAGCGCTGTAACATCATTAGCTGGTCCAGATCCAAAGATACGGATTTCAGTCTCTCACATCCTAAACAAATACACAGGTGGCAAACATATGGCTGTCTTCTCTTTCTTGGGGGATGAAACAAGGAGCTTTCTTTCCTACAGTCTTTTTATACATAAAATATTGATTCAAATCTATTCTGTAATGTTCCACTCCTTCCGCCAGTTTTCAATCATATGAGAGCTGATGTTAGGCCACGGAGAGTCTACCTGCACATTTGCCTCCTGTCTTGCCTCCCTTGCACAAACAGATCCCAGTTGGGCTAATTATCCTGAACTACTCTTCATCGAACATGGTTATTATTTTGCAATGTCCCTTCTTTTTGCAAAATCAGATTTTTTTTTCCCTTTTTCTTCAGGTTGCTGCAACTCGAACTGATTCTAGCTCCCTGAATTTCTTTCTTTTTACTGTAGTTATAGGAAAATCTGTCACTATCTTTATAATAGAGTCCAGAGACTTGCACTGAGCTAAAAAAAAAATGTATCATGTGATAATCATCTTTTTTTTTAATGTGAACCAACAGAATTTAGAAACTGCTAGTATGGGCCTTCTGCAATTCAGCTGAACATGTCTAAATTGTTTATACATATTTCAGATTTCTGAGGCTTTCTTCCCTACTGTACAAACCAGATCAACTGCACGAACCAGGTCATGCTCCAAAATCTGGAGAGTATAAGACAGTAGATTCAGAGATGTGCCAACAAATGGTATGTGCATGTACCAACTATTTCCGTGCGGGTTCTGAGAAAGGACACTTTCGTAAGAAACTATTTTTTACTGTTAATCAAACCAGAATGTTTCATTCCTCAAAGGAATGAACGCAGCCCGTTCCAAATAGCAAACTCCTGCTATTCTGCAATGGCCACTTATGTGGAAGTCTGAAGGACTGAATCAACAGAAAACAATAGCTGCTGGGATAGATTTTTCTCCTCAATTTTTCCCATCTCCTCGGTTTTGCATGTGGTATTGTGACTGCTGAACAGATGTAACCTGTAAATGTGCTATTAACAGTATTGTATTTGGCTTTGATAGTGGTTTTACGGAGAGTGTTTGCAGAAGCAAGCTGTGCTCTTACTGACAGCACGCACCGCTTTAAAGCGCTTGGCTCTCTGACAGCCAAGCTTTTGTGGATTTTCCTGTAGCAATTTAAGATGTTATCGTCCCCAGTTATCTACCCTTGTGGTTGCAACACGAGTGAAAGTGCACTCAGGTCGCAGCCCCTCCAGTTTACACGGCAGCATCTCAGACTGAACATGTTGCCAGCGGTCATTTCACCTTATGTGCCAGGCTGCAAACCGGAGGAGCAGGGGGCAGCTACACCTGCACTAGGAACACCCAGCAGACCTTCAGGAGAGCACGCAGCTGGAACCGGTGCTGCCTGGCAGCTACACCGGCCCTTCCTCGCCTACGAGCACACAGGCCACTGTAAATCCCAAGGGCCGACTGGGGAGGGCTGCCAGTCCCTTCCCATCGGGAGG
>NW_008794545.1:102616-113949 GCF_000699145.1 Aptenodytes forsteri
GGGGGTATGCAGGGTACGGGCGTGTGTGCACCGTGGCGGTGCGGATGTGGTGCTCGGCGTGCGGCCCTGCGCGGCGCGGGGAGCGGGGATGTGTCTGCGGGGGGCTGTGGCGGGCTGTGCCGTCCCCCGCTGTAACGGTGGGGAAGAGAGGGTCTGTCTGTCTGTCCAGAGCAGGTGGGGCGCGGTGGGGCTGCGTAGTCCCTCGCTATAGCACAGGCGGGGAGAGGGTATGCCTGCGTGTCAGTGGGTGAGGTGTGATGGGTGTCTTGCCTCCCTGTATAACGCCGGAGCAGCCATGGTTGGAGTCTGCCTGTGTGGAGAGTGGGTCAGGTGCGGCAGGGGTGTGTTGTCCCCCTGTATAACACAGGAGAGATAATGTGTGTATACAGGTGCGTAAAGCAGCTGGGGCGTGATGGAGGTGTGTCGTCCCCCTGTATAAAGTAGGGGTGAAGCTAACGTGTGTGTCAGCGCGCAGAGCAGACATGGGGTGTTACAGTGTGGATGCATGGGGTGCTGGGGTGGGGCACTGTGCTATATGCTTATGCGTGTGCAATAAGCCAGGGTGTGGCCTGGGATGTGTGTGTATAGCAGATGTACGGTAGGACATGAGGGTAATATTACACCTCTGTGTCATTATGTGTGTGTGTTTGCTATGATTTGGGCTTCGGATATGTATGTATTTGTGTTGTAGCAGAGATGTGACATGACATGCAGGGACATGACGTGGCATTGTATGTATGTAGTTGTGTCTGTATACTGCTGTCTGGTATGGGCTTGTGTCTGTGTGTGTATAAATAGTGAACATTGGGTGTGGCATAATATGTGGATATTTTTATAGGCATGTATGCTATGGGTGTGGCAAGGATTATCTGTACTTTTATATGTATGTAGCAGATACAGGGTATGGTATTTTCTGTGTATAGAGTGGCAGTTGCTTATATGTGTAAGTATGCATAGCTGTGGTGGTTTATGTGTATGCACAGATGCATTATAAATGTAATAGACTTGTGGTACGTGGGCATGAGGTTTGTTGCATCCGTATGTAGAGGTGGTGTGTCATGGAGCGTATGTGTGTGGAGGGTGCAGCAAAGGAGGAAGAGTGGTTGAGATTTGCTCTGTGGGGAGAGTATGTGGGGATGCGATACAGTACGTGTACACAGCAAGTGGCAGCGGAGAGCTGCATCATTACGTTTGTGAAAGGAAGATGACAAGGCGTGTAAGGGGGAGTGAGTAGGGACAGGCACAGCATGTTTGGAAAGGATATTGGTATGATCCCTGTTTTCAATTACAACTTAAGTGTCTGATGCCTTACTGCTTCGCAGTGATAGTTTTATACAGGAAGAAGGTACAGTTGCTAGCCTTTCACACGTGGGGAAATGCACAGTTTTAAGGCAGAAAATCACTTTCTGTGTATATTTATGTGTGTATAATGATAGTAGGTGTCCTGTAGCAAGTTCTGGGGAGGGAGAGGGAGTGCTCAGCCTTACAAAAGGAAGGAGCATATCCCTGTGGTGTTGTAACTTTTCTTTCTCTTCTTCCTTTGCATGAAGGCTTGTTCGTGCTTCTCCTCTTTCTTCTCCTGCACTTTGCCTTCTGTTCCTTCCCAATTCTAGCCTGTATGTTTTGAACTCAAGCAAAACAACCTTGAAAACTAAAATGTGAGGTGGCATAAAAATATGGATAGACTGTGTGGGATTGCAGTACTCTTCTGTATAGAATCATGTTGGATTTGGTTTGCAAAGGGTTTAGGATACATCTGTTGCTACAGGGAGGAGTAAACATCAGTGAGTGAGGCTGTGGATGGTCTAGTATTGGTGAAGTGATTGTGATGCGACTTAATAACATGTCCTACTTCACATTAGTATTCCATCACACATCTTACTGTATCTTAAACATCAACTGAATAAAATGGATTTATCTCATGTTCTAAACGTAGGAAAAATTACAGACTGAAAAATAACGAACAAAATATTTTATAAACTGTTTCACAATATAAGTAAATATTTTCCATTTACCAAACTTCAGGTATGGAGTTTTCCTTCATGGTCCATTTTGACATTCCTGATTAGATACCTTTAGCAGTCTAAACTCAGCAGATGTAGAATCCGCAAAGAAGCACTGAATTGTTGCTGTAACTGCACGGGTAAAATCTCAGAAATTATACTGGATAAGCTTTACTGCTGTGCAAATTCTTATATCGGGCAGTCTCTTAGTTGCACTTGACAGCTGGTAAGAAAAGGACGAAATAGCGTCATTTTTTTTTTCTTTCCATATTTTTCAGATATTTTATTCAATGAATGTGTATACTTGAATTGCTCTCTGTTACAGGATTAGTCCTGTTTAGGTTGTTCTTTCCCTCTTAATTCTTCATAGCTACATGGTTTAAAATTCAAGAAAGGTGAGGAAAGAATTAATTTTGACCAACTAACACCAGACCTTTTAGTACAGGGAATATCAGTGTTCCTACAAATCAGAAGGACCATTAGCTTACTGATTTCTGATTTTGACAATAGACTGGAATATTTACTCATCTTGGTTAAAATTAGGGATAACATGGGGCTAGCAGATGTGGAAAGTTTAAAATAAAAATCAGATTTTCACTGAAGCATGGCAACTATTTTTAGGTTAGTGTAGAAAAGTAGTACTAATCTTGGCACTGTGACAATATCGATCTGAATGCCAGCAGAAGGCTACATGTTAACAGTACTTCAGCTGTTTTGTCAATTAGAAATCAGAATAACTGCACTAATTTCATATAAATTGTTATCAACTTGTGTAATAGTTCTGGTAGTGTTTCTACTGAATCAGAAATACACATAAAATGGGGTATGCTAAGTAGGACAAAACCAGATGAAATTGTGAAACCAGAGTTCTCCCTCACAGTTCAGACAGTAGCCTCGAGCTAGTTTAGACAATAGTCACAACATTCACTTGCATTCTTTCTAATAACCTTTTTAGGAAGGTGATCCATATACTCCATAGATTTCTTAATTTTTTTTTCTCTTTATGTTAGCACAGTGCAAAAACTGTTACAATTTCTGATCATACTTGAGCTATGTATTTTGGATTACTTGATTTGAATGTGATAGGGTTGGAGTCCAGCTGTCTGTCTGAGCTTTTACAAAACAGCTTTCCCACTTGAACTTTTAACACGGGGTGGGATATTCTAATTGTTTGTAAAGCTTCTGAGAAGGAAGATTGTAAACATAGAGTAATTTCTAAATAGTGAAAGTCAGATTTACGTTCTTAAAAATGTAGGAAGTCTTTATCCATTGTTACAACAGAAAAAGGTATACATATGGCATTAAAAGAGTATAATGATGGACTTAAAATTCACAGCATACTGGTATCTCCTCTGCCAATTCCATGTTTATTTTTCAGGATCAAGAAATTGCTTTTATGTCTCTGTCAAAGTTTAAACTAGTTGTTCCTGAGATTGAAGATTTTTTTTTTTTACTAGTAGTTTGTGAAGATCAAACTTTTCTCTCAGACTAATTTTTCAAAAAATATACTGTGCTATGAATGTCTGAAAATTTGTGTATATAGTGTAATTCTACAAGATTGCGTGAAACCAAATGGATTATTTTTGTCATGAGATTAATTTTAATTTGAGTACAGTCTCTGTGAATGATGTTGTGGTGGAAGCTGCCTTAGATTCTATTTCAGTATGTCTGTGTAGAGTCTCAGAGTTACTTGAATGGTCAAAGGGAAGTACCTTTCTGAGGTGTTTTGAACTTAGGCTTTTGCAAATTGCATTTGAGTGTCTGACGCCTAAGAAAGGATTTGTTATCTACCTGGTCAAGAAAAAGAAAGCACAGAATCTGTAAGATGCCTAACTTTTGCTGACTCCAGTGACCTCCCTCCTATCCCCACCAGGTCCCCTGTCCCATCCCCACCCCCCTCCCCCGCCCCCCCACAAAACCAAGCAAAACTACAGCATGAATTTAAGCACTTAAATGGACTAAAATAATTTCTGTTGGGTACAGAGAGGTAATGGAAATGCAACAATAGTTGCATTGTTTAAAATACAAGGGCACTGCAGCTGATACAATCAACTACAGCCAGTCTCATGAGTGATTCCCTCTGGGTTGTTATCTTTGCCTTGGAGGAACCACTGCACTCGTGCTAGGGGAGGACTGGAACTGGAAATGTGCCCTTTTCTGGGCTTGCGCATTTATGACTACTCGGAACCACAAGCTGCTGCTGTGTAGCCCACAAGAAAGTACTTAAAATTTGGTATCAAGCTGCTACCCTTAAAATATTGGCCATACTTCGTGGTATACTCTCTTTTTCTATCCCAGTGTTTTCCTGTGTTCTCCTTCAGGCGGAAGGAAATAGTAAACTCTGTTTTCATTGGATTTGATTGCTGTTCAACTGGTTAACCAGTATGTTCTATAAATTTAAATCAATAAAGAGACAAGACATCATCAAATCTGCATAAGTGTGAAACACTACCAGTACATCAAGTTTGTCTGTCTTCAGAGGTTGAAACTGAGGTCAGAGCTTCACAGAGGAAAGGCATTTCCATATTGTGACTTGATGTTATATAGTAGTTATTTGAATATTAAGGGGCAAAATGTCTGAGTGTGCTTGTAGTTCTGAAAATGGTCTATAATATACTACTTAAGCAAAAGTATCAAGGTTATTTTATTTCAGCAGAAATTCAAGAACCATAAATTTTGGCAAATACTAACAATTAAGTGAGTGTCTAGTTTCTCCTCTAAATCTCAACCTCTTACCTTTCTTGGAACAGTTTGAAAAAGATGTTTTGGAAATGCTACTGTGATGCTATTTCCTGTGATGTCAGTTATAATTGCTGCTTATAATCATGAAGAGGTACCTAACTTTGTTTCTTATAACTGAAAGTTTTTATTAATTATACACTACGTATATGGCGTGTGCAGCTGCAACACAGATTTTTGTGTTATCTTTTTTTCTGGTTCATACTCTAGGGAGATTGCCTTGCAGAGAAGGTTTGCTCATCGTAATAAAGATTTCACACTCTCAGTACTAGGAAAAACATCAGTTCTGACATAGTGTTTAGATGAAGATCAAGCACTACTTTGAAACGGCTTTGTAGAAGCTATAGAGTAATTTCTGTAATGAACTATACCTTTTAAGTCTCAAATATATTTTTGAAGAGCAGTTATGTTGGGGGGGGAATATTTGTACTCAAAATTTTTGTTTCACAGGTGCTTAGAAGAAGGGATTCTGCTTCAACCATGCAGTCAGGACTTAAGCTGTAATTTCACTTACAGTTTTAGCTAAATGCAGTAAGAAAAATAATTGCCTTTCTGGATGTGGGATTGTGTGGCTGGAGGGAGGACTGTGTCACTCCAAATTAGAATGGTGCAAACTCCTGGGGAAATGGACCTGCAGAAGAATCTCCATGTGCACACTCTGGGAGGATTTCAGGTCTCCATTGTCATGCCATCAGCGTGTTAGTTTATATGCTAATATTGAAGACTGGGAGTAAAACTTAGCTGTATGTATGGCAGTAAAAACTATATGCAGAAGTGATGATTCAGAGGAGGAGTTTTGAAAGGTGTACTACTAAGGGCTCTGATGAATCTGTGACGTGGATTAAATTTGGATCGCTGAGACTGAATGGCTATCCCTAACCAAATAT
Organism: Aptenodytes forsteri; assembly: GCF_000699145.1. NCBI lineage: Eukaryota > Metazoa > Chordata > Aves > Sphenisciformes > Spheniscidae > Aptenodytes > Aptenodytes forsteri. Next base: position 108,246 of record NW_008794545.1, read on the forward strand.
TGCTGCATTAAAACAGACGGACACCAACTTTTCCCTTGGCCTGATTTTTCAGAAACATATCATGCTCTGAATGTCTGAGAATGTGTGTTAGATAGCACGATTCTACAAGACTGCATGAAACCAAATGGATTACTTTTGTGATGAAACAAATTGTAATTTGAGCACACAGTCTCTGTGAATGTTGTGATGGAAGCTGCCTTAGAATCTGTTCCAGTGTTTCTGCTTAGAATCTCGAAGTTACTTAGGTGGTCAAAGGAAGGTACCTTTCTCAGGTTTTTTGAACTTAGGCTTTTGCAAATTGCATTTGAGTCTCTGCTTGATGCTTAAGGAAGGATTTGTTGTTTACCTGCTCAAGAAAAAGAAAGCACAGAAACTGTACGATGCATAATGTACCCTTGTGATGGGCTACAGTCAACAACTGCTTCATCCATTTGATTTTAATTTTCTGCCACAGGTCTGTTCATCTCCAAGCCTGTAAAGTAGATGATACGTGTTTCCCCATGTTCCACTTTAAAGTGATTCGTAGATTTGACTGTTAATTGAATGCTTTATTTTGTTTTTTAGCAATAATGTCTAAATGCTTCATCATGTACTGTTTTTATTTGGAAGTGCATAATCTTAAAAGAGGAATAATGAATAAATATCTGAAGAAGAAAATATTTGGTCATTAGAATTTTTTTTTTTGAAAGAAAACAAACTGAAGAAAAGATTTACCAATCAGTATATGACTAACAGATGATGAGGATAAAACTTTGTCAAACCTGTTTCTTCAGATGCCTCTTTATGCATGTTTACAGAATATACAGTGGTACAATTAACAGCTTTTTCCAAATTTCTTAGCGTTTAAACAGTAGTTGTTGGATTTATTTTTTTTTCCCCCCTGAGCTGAACCAGTCTCTAGGCATGAAAGATTAGGTAAGGGGTAGTTTATTTTTCCATGTGGTTCAGGTTTGTTTTGCCATCTCTGGTGGTGGTTGGAACAAGATGCTTTAAAAGACAAAGTGTGAACTAGGTGGATCGTAACCTGAATGGAGGGTTAGTCTTCCATGTAGCTCCCATCTCAGAGTAACATGGGGGAAGCAGAACTTGCAAACCTTTTTTGCAAATAATAGTGTAATGCCTGTTTCTTTTGGTTAGGTATTAGATTGAACCTAATGTTTTCTGTCATGCAGGCTACCAAACATCAGTTACATGGTAGCGAGTATTGATAAAATGCTATCTTTTAACTGAATTTTAGGCCTGCAAGTAATTAGGTCAATCACTAATTCTTCAAACCATTGGATTTCCCCTTCATAATTTTTAACAAGTTAAAGTAGGAGCTATCACACTCATGTCAGTCTGAAATGTTGACAAGGTACAGAAAAGTTTATGCAACTTTGAGTTTGTTCTGTGCCTCTTTGATTTGTATCAGAATTTACAATGAATTAAATGTTTAAATAAATCTGTGTCACAGCACCTTAAATAACAGTGCTGGTAAGACAGCACTGTGTGAAAGTATGCTTAATATGTGGGGCTAGTTCAGAGGATTACTGTCTCTTTGGTGACTTTGTAGGAGACGAGGTTGAGTCTTGCATTAAAGGATGGTCAGGTCAGGCTAACCTGGTAGGCCTTAATACCTTGGCTGCTTGCAGTAATTACGCCATACTTGTGAAAAGGCTTGATTGGTGATTTCCAAATATGTTGTTGGCAGTAGGTGACTGCCCTTCTGAAACACACAGGAAAGGGGAATGTGAGCTATTTCATCAACTGGGAATGAGCTGGTGTGCTTGAGACAGCAGGCAAGGCAACCTCCAAGCACCTCCTGCTCTACGCTATTTTATGGATTATACAGAAAGCTTTACCATGGGTTCTAATTTAACACCAGCCCTGTGCCATCAGCTGTTGTGTCTTTGATATCACTTCAGTTTTATTGGCAATGCCTATCCATTCTCCTAACACTCCTTTTGTTGCCTAGATACAGTTACATTTTGCTACTTGCATGGTGTTAAATTATTCTGCCTGTCTAATGTGTTAATTGTACATTTCTGGAGGAAGCGCCAGCTAGCAGCAATTCTCTGACTGTTCGAGGGCACTCTACAGTGTAACGTGATATAATCTGAAATTTGTAGTAAAGGAAGATTGTTTTCCCTTTTCTTCTTTCTCCTCCATTATTCTGCTGTATTTAAATATAGAGATTTTTAGGGTGCCATTCATTACTTTAGTGTGCTCGGGGTAGCAAAGCTGATCTGGCTTTCCTGCCGCTATAGCAAAAGGCAATTTCAGTAGCATGGTGAAGGGGAAATTGCACAGGCAACAATTAGGCGTCTCCACTGAGGAGGAGAGATGTGCAGCAAGCCGGTGGGTTTTGTGTGGGTTACAAAAATCTATACATCAGGGGAACTGAATAAAACTTTAATTTTATTTTGTCAGTATTTTCCTTTAAAACATCTTGTTCTTACGATGCCTATTACTGCATAAATAATACTAAATAAATACTGTTCTTGCCAGTGAAAACCTAGAAGACTTGATGCTTTTTACATATGGCAATATTTGCAGTTTAACCAGGACATTTGCTCTGTCAACCATAGGAGAAGGGAAATGTATGGATTTAATTCTAAACTACTGTCTCCTTTGGTGACAGTGACGCAATGTTGGGTTTTATTCCTGACTTGATAAAGAATTCAGCCTTGTTTTCAGTATATATCTGTCTTCTCTTTTTGCTGATGTTCTTTGGGGTCTCTCAGACTTCATCTTCCCTCATTCCCAAATCTACATTTACCCATAATTACTTGCTTTAGCACACTACTAAGCAAGGCTATTTTTGAGAGTCTGGTTTTTAATAACTTTTGATTTGAAAAGTTGACAGGTTGAAAGTCCTTATCTACTCTGATTTCAGTGGAAATTAGATACATAAATATCTCTGTGGAACTGAGCCATAATGGCCGAGCTGTTAACAAAACTGTTTCATCTGTAAAGAAAATAGTCCTCTTCAATAGAGGACTGAATGACAACTGAAATTGCATAATTAAAAAAACCTAAGGACTATCAACAAAATTAGTAGTGTAACCTTACTTTGATCTTGAAATACTAGTTGAAGTGAATTTCTGAAATGTTTTTGATAAGCGTTATAAACCAGGATGAATATTCCTGTAGAGAAAAATGAACTTTTTTGAGCATATTACAGTTCTTTGCCAGGCTGGGTACAAAACCACAAATGCGCAACTCCATCAGAAAAGATTTCTTCAACTCAGTAACTCTGGTGAAAACAGGAGAGCTTTATCACTAACTGTTAGACCAGAAGAGAATAATATGTGGTGCTTTTAATGGTGGCAAGCTACCTGGGTGTACCAAGAAGTTATATTCTAGGACTAGTGGCCATTAGTATGTTTAATAATATGGAAGGGGAAGCAAAATGGGGAGATTATTCTTTCTGGATTTGACAGATTTGCACAATGGATACTTTATTATACAATAAAGAGATTAAAAAAAAATAAGTGGTAATTACTGATGAAATTTAGTGTAAGCAAGTATCAGGTCATTTTTTAAGGAAATACTCCCTTTTTAGCTCATTATAACCAGTGTTTCCAAAGTGCAGTGAAGATACCACCAAGAGAGGTCAGTTAAGGAATATAAGAAATGGCTCAAGATTCAAGTATATAAGCAATTACAGTTTTCTCTCATGGGTTTTGTTCTGTTTGTTCTCACAATTCCTTTAAGAATGTAGAGATTTTCTGTATCTCTTATGTTTACAGGAAATTTAGAGCTGGTTTTAGAGTAAAGTAACATTTATTACATATGTTCAATCTCACCTATCCTTTTTCCTTGTGCACAGATCTGTCTGTTGTATTTTGTGTTTTTATACAGTTAAAAACACACTTTTCTAGAGTTCGAGATACCCTGTCACTAGCTCAGTCAAACTTGCTACCAAATGCAAAAGCGAAGAAAGAAGAAATATTCATTCTATATCCACGGTATTCTTAATTGTTATTTTGTATTGTTGTATACAGGTATTTTGAGGGCATGTCATTGTCAGCACTATCTGTAACTGAAGAAAAATAAATTGTTTTTGGCAAGATTATTAGAATATTTTTTACAGCAATTAAACGCTTCCTTGACTCTTTTTGGTGTTTATTTTTATAAATAGAAACAGAAAACTAGAAGTTGTGTGATAAAAATAAAGGAAAAAAAAAAAAGATGGCACTGTTTACTTCAGAAAGGTGATACATAAATGTACTCAGGGTATTTATTTCATTAATGGAAGTTTTAGATTACCAGGAAATGTTCAAAGAATAAAAATATTATCCTGTTTGCATCATCTCTCTTTTCTCTCCACTTGCACACATTCAAAATCACATTATAAATGTTCATCTAGAAGATGACTACCCCAGTTATCCCATGCCTGTTCTTCATTTGGGGGAAAACTAGTATTGAAGAGCCTTTAAAGAAGTCCCTCTCTTCTTCTGAGATGCAAATGCAATACGACTCTAGAGGCTAATATACTTTTTTCAGAGTAAAAGAGTACTTTAAAGATGCTTCCACTTTTCTAAATACTCTTACTCCATAAGAATAATACTTCATGATATGATAACTATGGCTAATGTATACAAGAACACATAAAACTTAGTGTTTGAGGGAAAACAGCTTCAAATCTGCTTGTGGCCTCATCTGTGACTTGTGTAGCAGGCATCGTACCTTGTGTGTCTGGGAAAGTCGCACACTTCTCATACTAAGTAGTAAAAGCTGCTTTTTTTTTTTTTCAGTTTTAACTGGGATTCCTAAATGCAACCATATTGATCGTATGTGCTGCCATATATTCAAAATAGTTTGTCCTTCCAACTTTAACTTAAAAGTCTAAAGATATCTCACATAAACATATAGATATTATAAGCCCTTTTCCCATAAGAGTTGCCAGTTTGGTTGTAGGTTTAGATTTTCAGCTTGGCCTCAGTAGAAAAATACTATTCCCAAAAGTCTGTGCTATGATTTGTAGTGATCGGGCTTTTTAATGCAGGAGTTGGTGAGTAGTTGGAAATACTCAAGTACTGAGCACTCATTGTAGCTGTTTGTATTAAATAGTAACTTGCTCATACCTTACTAACTTAAATGCTGTGTCACCTTCATATAGTGAGCGTATGTCCATGTTACTGTACATCTGGGAATCTACAGTGTAAAGAAAAAATGGATAATAACAGCTTTTGTACTGGCAAAGTGATGGTACGCATGTAAACTAGTAGCAGTCTGCAAATATATATTTAAATATATATATTTATTCATGTAAGTGGGAAGCGTATTCTAGATGATGTAACTTTTGAGGAATTATCTGCAACTATAGAATAATTAAGTTTGTCCTGGTTTCGGCTGGGATAGAGTTAATTTTCTTCTTGGTAGCTGGTATAGTGCTGTGTTTTGGATTTAGTATGAGAACAATGTTGATAACACACCGATGTTTTTAGTTGTTGCTAGGTAGTGCTTACACTAGTGAAGGACTTTTCAGCTTCCCATGCTCTACCGACTGAGAAGGCTGGAGGTGCACAAGAAGCTGGGAGGGGGCACAGCCAGGACAGCTGACCCCAACTGGCCAAAGGGACATTCCATACCATGTGACATCATACTCGGTACACAAACTGGGGGAAAGCTGGCCGGGGGGGCCACTGCTCGGGGACTGGCTGAGCATCTGTCAGCGGGTGGTGAGCAACTGCATTGTGCATCACTTGCTTTGTATATT
>NW_008794545.1:121798-123135 GCF_000699145.1 Aptenodytes forsteri
GTGGTGAGCAACTGCATTGTGCATCACTTGCTTTGTATATTCTATTATTATTATTTCAATTATTAAACTGTTTTTATCTCAACTCACGAGTTTTCTTACTTTTACTCTTCCAACTCTCTCTCCCATCCCACTGCGGGGAGGTGGAGAGTGAGTGAGTGGCTGTGTGGTGCTCAGTTGCCGGCTGAGGTTAAACCATGACAAAGTTGAAAGAGGATTTTCAGTGTTCTGTGATACTAAATGTTCAGATTCTGGACCAGAATTAATGACATCTAAGTTCACTCATCTGTTTTACCACAGACCTTGTGTGTTTTCATGGAGGTAACTCCCTTTTTTGCAACTCAATTTTTTTTTAACCTGTAATGCACAAGAATATTTCCCCACTTCACTCTTTAGTGATCTTAAGTTCTACGAGGATGGCATATATGTCTCCTTTTTCTGAATGAGTGCTGCAGTAAACACAATTAGGCCTGTGTTTTGACTGTTCTTCTAAAAAATTATCCCAATATATACTATTTTTTCAGTAGCAAAAATACTGAAGCTATGCAGTATAAGCTGCAAACTATGAGTAGCATATAATATTAAGAGGCATACGTGCAGATAATTCATAAATTATTAATTGCCAAGCTCAGAAGCAGTCAACCAGTTCTAAACCCACTGTTGATGTACGTAGTGTATTTCAGCATAAAGGCTGTAAATACCGACAGCAATGGGTATCGGATGTAAAGCAGAACCAGAGTAAACCTGAACCTGTGGTCAGCCATGTGGAACTGCTTAAAGCCAAGAATGTCTCTCTTCTGAAGGAACTAGAACTGTCCTATTGAAATATATATGCATAGGTGTTTTATGCTTTGTACGTCTACAGTCACCAGTTTGTGAATAATTGTGCTGCTCCAGTTGCAGGAAAAGGAAGCTTGATTAAATTTGTTGGTTCTATTGAAAGTTTACAGTTTTATTGTTCTTAGATGTGTGGACAACAGTGCACAGAGGTGCTGGGTGGAGAAAGTGGCTTTTGCTGTTGTGTCAAAATTGAGAAGCAGTAGTATGCAGTTAGACCTGAAATCAGCCTAGGATGTACTGGAAGAGAAAAAAGGTTCTTGACGGCAGCCAGAAGGAAATTCAAGTTTTCTAATCTTACAGTATTTTTTAGGGAGATATTTTCAGAATTCCCGATGTGTACTTTCTGCTGTCTCCCTTTTTTTATGAAGACAGAGCCAAGCTTATATTCAGGGTTTTTTTCATTCTTTGCTTGATGTACCTTTTCTCAGAACCACCTCCTGTTGAGCTTCCTTTTTTTTTTTTTTTTTTTTTTAACAAAAAAAAAAAAAAAAAATTTAAAA
>NW_008794545.1:123423-143269 GCF_000699145.1 Aptenodytes forsteri
TTACCTTTTTTCCAAACCCCCCCCCCCCCTTTTTTTTTTTTTTTTTTTTTTTTTTTTTTTAACCAAGAAGCAAAGCAAATAGTTACCAAGTATACATGTTGATGGTAGGATGGACAAGGGGTAATATCCTGTCCTGTGAGTCAGGAACAGCATATTCTTAGTGAAGGACAGGGGAAAGATTTCTTCCAGTTGTTTTTCATGTTTCTGTGTTGTGTGGTTTTCATATTTACCTTTTAGCATTCAAAAAACTCTCAGCTATTTTGGATCCCTCTTTCTAGCTTTTGTTTCTGGTAATGTGGACAGCAAATGGACTCCATAAAGGCCTTCTCTTTATAGGGGAAGTGATTGCTTGTGACTTTGACTTCCTCCAGTCTATGCCATGGTTCCTTAAATTCTGATTTGCCTTCTGTTTTGTTTATTGCTGTGTTCCTTTGGCAAAATTTCTCAAACCTAAATATTTACAATAAGTTGTAAAAGCAAAGCAAATAGTTACCAAGTATGTGATACATGTTGATGGTAGGATGGACAAGGGGTAATATCCTGATGCTTGAGTCAGGAACAGCATATTCTTAGTGAAGGACAGGGGAAAGATTTCTTCCAGTTGTTTTTCATGTTTCTGTGTTGTGTGGTTTTCATATTTACCTTTTAGCATTCAAAAAACTCTCAGCTATTTTGGATCCCTCTTTCTAGCTTTTGTTTCTGGTAATGTGGACAGCAAATGGACTCCATAAAGGCCTTCTCTTTATAGGGGAAGTGATTGCTTGTGACTTTGACTTCCTCCAGTCTATGCCATGGTTCCTTAAATTCTGATTTGCCTTCTGTTTTGTTTATTGCTGTGTTCCTTTGGCAAAATTTCTCAAACCTAAATATTTACAATAAGTTGTAAGTCTGGTCAATATCTCCGTTGTTTAGTTTTTCTATTTAACTGTTGACTGATCCTTTCCTCCTTTTGCGGAAACGCTTCCATATATAATCTTAGTATTACCTGCTTTTTCCCTTGGGCATTTTCTTTCGGTCTCTCCACTTTCTTTTTCTTGGGAGATATGTTAGTAATATGAAGTTCTGGGTGAGAGGTATTTTCAGTTTTTCTTGTAGCATTTCTTGAGGTGCTTCCCTTGCTTATATAGCAGTTGCTGTCATATCTGTGGCAGTAAATTCTTTAAATCTTTAGATTATTATATTTTATCCATATTCACATACCTGGGCCAAAGTATTTACACTGTAGACAGTGAAGGAAGGGTCCTGAATAACTGGAAAGTGTCCCATTTATGTTTTCTCTAATGTGACAGTTTTAGGACTGTGCAACTAGTGCATGTTTGTATGTGTCTTGCTATTGCTAGAAGTTTCGCTACTGCCTAAAATACTTCTTTATGGGGTGTAAGTGTGGCTTCTGATTGCTTGTTTAATGATTATTAAGTTGCTCCACAATTTTTGTGTGGTTAAGTCTTAGCTCTAGGGAAGAGCAGGTGTATGCATGGGTGTGGCCCTGTTGTGTATATTGAAATAATTTTATAGTATTACCAACTAACATGTTGAAAACTTGATATTAACAGTAATTTAAAAGAATTAAGCGCCTAAGTAGAAGGTGAAAAGACTCTCTAAAAGCTGTTTTTCTTGTTGGTCTTTTTAAATGATGTTTTTTCTTTCTGTTTCTAGGTTTTCTCAAATACTGATGAAGCCCTTATTAACAAAAAACTACCCAAAGAACTTCTGTTAAGGTAATTCTACATAATGTGTTAAGGAGTAAAAATCTGAGGATTGTACATTGCTTATGTGGCTTACAGACTATCAAGTGCTATTCATTCTTTCTTAAATCTGTCTTGAAATAAATAGCAACATATCTGATTTAATTCTTGGAATTCTTGAACTTGTTGTCTTTTGGTTAGTCTTGATTTGTTTTAATGTGTACAAATTATACTGTACCATGGAGGATGTCATTTAATACTGATCTTTTCCTTGCATATCAGAAAAAGTGGTGAAATAAAATGTCCAAAAAGCTTTGGTGTACAGAGTAGTCAACTCTTCCATGCTGCACAATGTTTTATCTGTCTGAAGAGCCTATAATCCTTTCTCTAATATAGTTCACACTCTTCGTGTCATGAACTTTGTTACAACAAAATAAAATATAAATTCAACTTCAAAGCTTTCAAAAAGTCACTGCAGTGAAAAGCGCTGCCTGTTGCCATTACTGCCAGTCTGTTATATGAGGTAGAACCAACAGGAGGATTTTTCTTACTGTGGTCATTCGGCTAGTCATAAATTTCATCAGCTTGCTGGTGTGTGAGTAGATCACCTTTGCAGGAGTTAGCTACAACACCAAGATCAGTAAGTTTAGCCCGTGGTTGAGACACTGATGGATGTCTTCATGCTCTCATCCTGTTGAAAGTTGATTTCAAGCGAAGTGTAACTGCCAAATGTGGCGATACCGCTCGACTGGATGTGACCACTTCAGAGATGGAACTGAACCAGCTCAGCAACATCTTCTGTTACCTGCATATAGGTTTTGTTGCAGCCCACTCTTTGAGGGGAAAGAAAAAAAAGAAGGTGTTCACTTATAATGCTGCAATTAGTTTTTAGTGATGGTATTAAAATTGAGCTGATGATTTCTTCTTGATACACTAAAGAGATGTTTGGGTTAGCTTGTATGTATGTCATTGCTTCCTGTTTGATTTGAAGTGGGAGGATGTCGCAAATAATGGTATTTTGCATCTTGTGTCTGAAGAAAGTGCTTTTAAAACATTATGACTTCTTTTAGTGTCTGTACTATCACAGTGTTCTCTTGGTGGTATTAAAGAAGCAGTCTGTTGTTAAAGGAATTGAATTTTAAAAGGATTTTCATTTTTGTTGAGAAATACTCATTCCATATGGTGACAGTGTTGTAAATTAGACTCGTAGAACTGTTTAGAAAATGTGATTAAAAGAGATGCGTCACTGTATGATGCCCTGAACAGAAATTCTGATAACTTTTGCTTTGTTGCACTCAATACCACACATGAACCACAAGATACAAGTCAATTTAATATGCTGCCTCCTTAGCAAAGAATCATATAATCTGCAAGCACTTTTTTTCTAGCAGTAGGACTCTCCAAATATCTGTGGAAATGGCTGTCCTTTTCACTGTTATGGGTGCTAAGTATCCCATTTATGTAATTCAACAGAATTTGTTGATGTGGTTTAGACAGTGAAAAGTATCGTGCACTGTAATCTGCAAACTTTTTTTCTAGCAGTAGGACTCTCCAAATATCTGTGGAAATGGCTGTCCTTTTCACTGTGATGGGTGCTCTTCTCCAAATATCTGTGGAAATGGCTGTCCTTTTCACTGTTATGGGTGCTAAGTATCCCATTTATGTAATTCAACAGAATTTGTTGATGTGGTTTAGACAGTGAAAAGTATCGTGCACTGAGATAGTAAAGACATCTTCTTTTGAAAGAACTTACTGATTATGTAGTATGCCTCAGTTTTCATTGTAGGATAAAAAGAAAATATCTGTGAAGCTATATAGATATTAAATTCCTAAATTATTGTGTCTATGCTAATTACATGAGCAGCATCTATTAAATTAATGTGTTGAGGTTTACTGTGAGAATTCCTGCATCTAACTTCTAGGTGTCAGTTTCTTGAATTGTGTATTCCAACACCAAACCTGGTAAGTTCTTTAAAATGTTATATAGGGAGTAGCTTGTGTGTTTCATTGATCAGTATGTTTATTCCAACATATATCTTACTGTACAGGACAATTTAAAGAACTCAGCAGGAAAAAACCCATGTGCAAGTACTTGGACAGTACCAGTGGCTGAGCTGTTAGCTCTTGTATTCAAGATAACTTCTTACAGAGCAACTCAGGGGATATATAGGCTCACCTTGGATTTGACCAACTGGGGAAGTGGTGCAGCTAGGCACTGCCACTACACTAATTATCATTGCAGTGTCTAAAGAAGCCTTTTGTGTGGTTGAAGGGCTTCCTGGGGCTGGAATGACAAAATAAAATAGCCCAGGCTGAGCATACACAGAACTGATGATTCAGTCAACCATCTAGTTCTTGTGCAGACATGTCCTCTTTGCAGTTGCACAGTGATCTACCAAAGTAGCGTTGCAGCTGTAGCCAGAAGAGTTGATGATCTAAGAAATTGAATTGGGACAGTCAGCTTTCTCAGTAAAGATCATCATGATCTCATGCTGAATGCTGGGGCTCAGGTGATGGTCTGTCCATAGCCAGGGAGAAGTAAAGTCCGCATTTCATAACACCCACAATATTGTGCTGACCATCAGGGCTTTGGAATGGAGAAGAAGAGGATGGGTGGGAGAGATGCTCTGTAAACCTCCTTTTGAAATTGTACTGCTGCAGAGACAAACTCACAAGGCCAGAGGCAGAGCATGTTAGAGAGTGTGTTATGATGGGATGTGGGTCTGAGTTCTCATTCCTGCAGAGTATAGATACCTCAGGAAATTTAAGGGCACAAACCTGGCTGTCTAAAGGATTATCAGTGGGGAATTTGTTTTATGCTCCTGCACGTAAATGCTTTTGTAACACTGAGCCTCAATGTCTTTCAACACCTAAAACAGTTTATGCTCATGCTACAATATGTTTTAAAATTGTTTTGCCATATGGTTATGACAGGAGAGGTTAAATATTGCCACACTGAGTGTAATTAATATCCTAATTATTTTTACTATATTAACTATGCAGTCTACCTTTTAATTAAAAGGAGAGTAAACTGGTTGCAGTGGAAACACTTTGCTCACAGTGCCGGAACTGAATGGTAAATACTGTTGAAAGTGTCATCAAATGCACTTAGTTTGCTTGCTTGTATCAGATATGTATGAAAACTGTTGGAAAGCACTACAGCTCTTTTTTAAAAAAAACATGAAATTTGACACATGGAAAAAGTGGTTAATATCTTGTTACAAATATCTGGAAATGAAATGTAAACACAGTTTCTTCTGTTGCAAGAATTGATCTTGTTCTCATTTGCATCAAGTATTTAAACTTCTGTAATCTTGACTTTAACAAGCAATCCAGTTTTTTCCTTTAAAATTGAGAAGCCTTTTTCTGATGGTAGACTTAGGAAATACTACCACTCTAAAATGTATTCATTTGTTGCTTTAGTTGCATACTCTGAAGTTGAACAAAGTAAGCCCTTGGTCTATACTGCAGTTCTTACTCTTTCTCATTATTATTATTTATGTATTTATTTATCTAACAACCAGAATTAGCTTGGAAGGTTTTCAAGGCAGTGTCATGTCTCTTGCACATTTTCTACAGAAAATCTACTACACTTGTAAGTAAATGACTGAAACCTTCAGCTTCTCAGGCAAGAAGCTCATTTGAAAGGATACAAAACCAGAGATTATCTGTTCCTTCTCAAGTAGACCCAGATAACTGGGCAGAGGAGGAAGGAGGATATCTGACTAATATGGACAGTGATGGTTTTGAAGACAACCCTGGTTTGGAGGGACCAGTTATGCTTTGAAGTAGGTAGAACAGCTTGATTGGAGAGAGGGAGGCATTTCATTTGTAACTTTTTCTGGTTTATGGGCATTTATTTTTATTTGTAATATTGGATTTTTTTTTTTTCCTGTGGAAGAAATAGGCTGCTTCTAAAAACTTTGGTTTGTAGTACTGTTCAAGCAAAAGAAAAATGATCACCCCCATTAGCTGTTGCAGTGCTATTAGTTTGCCAGTTGGCAAGGAACGCTCTGCTCTTATATATTACAAGAAGTGAAAGGTTGAATAAATGCTTAGTTGTATAATGTTTGAGTAAGAATCCTGCGGAGGTGGTATAAATTGTGTAATTTAAACAATGTTTTCAGACAATTGTAGCTTTATTTTTTTTTCTTAGCCTGTGTGTTTATGGAAAAGCATCATTTGATTATACAGGACGTTAGTTGTGGATTTGCCTTGGTGTCTAAAGTTAATAAACCCATATCATCAGAAGAATCAGAAATCGTCAGAGATAGACTATTGCAATTTTAACAGTAACAACTTTTCCAGTAAGATGTCACAGCCTTGAAGATGATCATCTTTTTCTTTTTTTCCTTGTAACTTGCTGGAAAAAACAAATGGATTTTTAAAGTTACAATATGAGTTTGAAAAGCATTGGAAACAAAAAAACTTAAGTGAATGTAATTAATATTAGAATGTTCTGACTTTCCAACAGCTTCCAAAAATTTTTATGTTTTGTGCTTGATAAAAAGTAATAATACATGTTTGAAAATGGAGGTATAGCCGGTACTTCTGGCACGTAGAAGGACAGATAACATTTGTTCATTTGTATTTTAACTGTTAACGTTCTGTGCTATAAGATTTTGCACGAAAATGGCAAGCTTCAGAAATAGAGATGTTTATTCCTTTTGGCCTGAACCATTTTCAGTTCCTTTCTGCCTACAAAGTACCAACTTCATAAATAGTACCACAAATGTAGAAGCTATTATGAGTTCTGCTATAAACCATACTTATTGGGTGCATGTACTTGAATAATAGGTCTTAGTCATCAGACTGAAAATTTGAGTGCTCAATCAGATTTAAAAGAGGATAAGCAAAGTTATGGGACTTAAATTAGGAGAGGAACCCAGGAGTTGTGTTCCAGCAGCAGCTTTTCTTGTATGCAAGAATATGCAGCTTGTGAGTTGGCTAATGAAGTATTATATATATTTTCATGTTTCTGTTCTTTGCTTTTATTACTGCACAGTGCTTTTTGCTCAGCTTTTAGTGTGTTCATTATTGTACAGAAGAAAAATTACCAGAAGCTTAAAATTAGTCAAGTCAAACATAGTATTTGGTATATTTGAAGTGATGCTTTACCATCTGTGTGCTTAACTGTGGGGGAAATAGAAAAGAAATATAGCAAAGGTTACAGCAAAAAATGGTCATAATGCCATTGGGATTTCTTAGCTAGGTACTGTAGGTACTTAAACGGCCCCCAATCACTTTAAAATTTGGCTGCTGTATCTTAGCGTACAAAGTACCAACTGGTGAGTCGAAGAACTCAAAAATACAAACTTGTATCTAGAACTGTTCTTAGTTGGTAAGAATTTTGTAAGCAGACAAACAATGCATGTATTTTGAGGGTGGGGGGAAATCTATCATCTCAAACATGATTCATTTTCCCTGCTTGAAGGATTTGTATAATTAAATAGGGCAATATTTCACCCTGAGTAGCAAAGACTGCTGTTCAGTGTTTGACAATCTCAGGAAAACATTACAGTTTTATAATGCACATGCAGTCTTTGATTTTAGACCATGTTTTGCATCTCTTTGAAGTCCTCTGTAGTAGTCTGCCAAGCAATTACAATATAGCTATTTAGAATCAGAAACAACCAAATGGATACAAGTACATGAACTGCATTCATACAGATTATGAACTGAATTGGTTGTATAGGAGTTGCTTATGAAAGTAAAACTTACTTCCTTTCTGTATATTTACACAAATCTATGGTTTCTGTAAAGGGGGGTCTAATAGTGCCTTGTACAAGTAACTTTCATTAAGTGAAGTAAGTCCTTTGATTTAGCATGCCTTGAAATACATCTGTCCAAGGAATTACTGCAGAGCAGCTACAACCCTCCAATCTCACACTTAACTACTCAATATAGAAAACTCCTTTAAATACGGGTGAGGGAAACATATTTGTTAACTAGAAATATGGAGAATAACATTGACAGGAAGCAAGCAAGAACAATACAACCGATAACAGCATAATATCAAATCCAGACTCACTCATATACTCATTTCCAGTGGTATTTACCTCCAAAAAAGTGATCAGAAAACCAACCGAGCAAGTGATCAGAATGAATCACAGGCACAGGTCGTGGAAAAGATAATGCCTCTGGAAAGTGATTAAATATTTTGATCTTTAGCCAGGGAAGCAACAGGATGGTAATCCTTTAGGACTATTTAAGACTTACTGGGTGTTTTCAGAATTCTTACATGCTTTAGCAGCAATTGATAAATAATATCACACTACCAATACTGTTTTTGTTTGTTTTAACATGATTTACCCAATGTTAAAATGAATAGTCATTTAGTTTCTCTGTACCTTCAGCCTTCAAGGTAGTGTATCTAACTTCAAATATGCACTAAGAATGCAACAAGTTGCAATTTTCTGATTAACCAACTTTTGTTAGAAAATTTTCCAATTATTCTGAAGTAGGAATGGGTTTTAAAACTTTCCAATGATATACCTTAAATTCAGGACAGAACTTGTGCTCTGTCTGAGAAAACAAGAGAGTCAATAGCTTGGTGGTCAGCGTACCCACTTCAGAATATGGAAAAGGTCTCACGTTGACCTTTTTTTACACTGCTATATGTATTGTTTGTTTGCTCATGAAATTCTTGCCAAGATCTGTTCCAGATGCAAGTTTATATTTTTCAGTTCTTTACCTCACCAGTTGGTGCTTTGTATGCATTTTCTGGATTCTTTGTATGAGATGCTGAACACTTGCAAATGATTATATGATCAATTAAATTTGGCCTTTTGAAACCGGAGTAGGTAGCTGCCATTCTTTATTTAATATAAGTGATTTGTTTTTATTCACCAACAAATGCAAGAGTAAGCTTAAGACTGAATGTTTTGGGCAGAGATGTTTCGCATGGAATTCCTTTAAAAATGTGAGTGAGAGGCTCTAAGAACGCAGAAAATTGCACGCTAGTGTTCTTGTATACTCTTGTTAATGCAGAAGAGATTTGGGAATGGAAGAGTTGGGTTTTTTTTGTCAAGGTGCTGAGTAAGATTTGTAAATTGTGAAAAGGAAATACTTTCTTTAATGCTTCTGCTCGAACAATTGGGACTTCCTTATAAATGGGGTGCTTCAGCGTTACCTGGTTCAAGTACAGATATTATCTCTCAGTAGGAACATGCTTGTGACAAAGGTTTAGTCATACTGGAACAAACAAAAGTAAATAACAAGCATTTGAAGCAGGAGTAACAGCTAAAGGGGATATAGCAATGACTTACACAACTCTTGGAATCATACATTAGCATTTATTTTGTTTCATTTTGTTTTTCTTTTATTTGCTATTTAGAATCTGTTCTTTAACTAATCAAGACTTAATTCCATTTAGAGCTTTATTTGCCTTGAAACTGGAGTTTTATTTAAACTTAATCTCTTGATTAACAAATCATCAAAGCCAAATGTTCAGAAGTATCAGTGATATAAAGAAGTCATGCTTTTTATATGGAGCTTTGGGAGGCAGAGGGGGAAATGTTCTTCTTCCTCATTTCCATGTTAAAAGTGCCATCAAAACATAAAGGCAATTCAAAAGATACTCTTAACTCCCTACAAAAAAAAAAAAATCATTTTGTTAAATATTGATGCTAGACAGTTTAAATAACAATACCAAATAATTATACTTTTTTTTGTCTGTAACTCTTGAAGTATTTACAGAAGAGGTGAGCTTTCTGATGTCTTTCTGATGCAGACACAAGCACCAGGAAGAGAAATCTTTTGTTCAAGGTCATCCTCCAGGCCAGTAGCAAAGCTACAGGTTGGATCAAATCTTTCAAATCCTAGTCCAGCGACTAACCAAAGTTTCCATAAACTTTATGGCTGTAGTGATCATGGTTTATGGAGCATCCCTAGGCTGCGTACCACCAGGGCATCATGTTATTTTTCCACATCTTTACCTAGCCACTAGTGTGCAGGGTGGGTATGGTTGATTTTTGGCTGTTTGGTGCCCGAACTATACAGTCCTTTCACTTGTGGGAAAAGACTGACCGTAGGATAGTTGGAATAGCCAGCAGGTTGGATTGGGACTGTGGGCTGCAAGTTAAACCACTCTGAGCTAATCACTAAGCTAACTGCTTTTATTTAGTAAGATGTATTATAGTTGCCAAATTTGTGCTTAATAGAATCACTTCATAAAAATGAAATTTATATTAAAAAAATTATAGAATAGCTGAGGTTGGAAGCGAGCTCTGGAGATCATCTAGTCATGTAGAAGTGGCGCTTAGGGACATGGTTTAGTGATAGACTTGGCAGTGTTAAGTTTGTAGTTGGACTCAATGTTCTTAAAGGTCTTTTCCAACCTGAATGATTTATGATTCTAACTCCCCTGCTGAAAGCAGGGTCAGCTAGAGCAGGGTTGTTCTTGGCATTGTCCAGTCGAGTTTTGAATATCTCAAAGCATAGAGACTTGATAAACTCTTTAGTCAACCTGGTCTGGTGTTCAACAACACTCCCAGAAAAAAAAAAAGTTTTTCTTTTGTTTAAGTGGAAATTCTTGTATTTCAGTTTGTGTCCATTGCCTCTTTCCTGTCACTGGACACTACTGAGAAGAGTCTTGTCATCTTCACTCCCTCCCGTCAGATATTTATACACACTGATATGATCCCCCCCAAAATCTTCTCTTTTGAGGCATGTTCAACATGGTGCTCACCAGGACCCCCAGGTCCTTTTCTGCGAAGCTGCTTTTGAGTCAGGCGGCCCCCAGCCTGTATGGGTGCATGAGGTATCCTCCTCAGGCTGTGTCTCCTTTCGTGAATTCCTGTCTGCCCATAAGTAGT
Organism: Aptenodytes forsteri; assembly: GCF_000699145.1. NCBI lineage: Eukaryota > Metazoa > Chordata > Aves > Sphenisciformes > Spheniscidae > Aptenodytes > Aptenodytes forsteri. Next base: position 133,925 of record NW_008794545.1, read on the forward strand.
AGTTCATTTCTCATTTATCAAATGCTTTTCTGCAAATTAGAAATCTTCAGCTAAGACCCATTTTTCTTTACAGAATTCTGTCTACTGACTGATGCCTCAAAAAAAACCTAAAGCAAAAAAAGAAGAAACAACCCCCCCAACAAAAAGCCTGTGCTCTAGATAAGAGCATCTATAGCTAAAACTTTTATAAGAATCCTGCTAATGAAGCTAGAGAGTCATACGAGCCGAGCCGCAATGGCTTCTAGAAATCACAGAACATTGTAGCTTATGCAGCACTTACAAGAAGTGATTAAACTGGACAATCCATGGGGCTTTTAAAGTTAGAAATCTGGATCATCCCCCTCTACAAATATTACAATTTTAGAAAGGCGTGAAGGATGAGTGTGGGGGTGTTGGGAGTCCTCTTAGCTTGTTGCCACTTCATTTCTAGGTAAAAGCACGTGACTTGCCACAGAACATTGTAGCTTATGCAGCACTTACAAGAAGTGATTAAACTGGACAATCCATGGGGCTTTTAAAGTTAGAAATCTGGATCATCCCCCTCTACAAATATTACAATTTTAGAAAGGCGTGAAGGATGAGTGTGGGGGTGTTGGGAGTCCTCTTAGCTTGTTGCCACTTCATTTCTAGGTAAAAGCACGTGACTTGCCTCATCCTTTTGTTTGAAAGATAGTATTTGGTCTTTAATGAATATTGTCTTGGGAAGGGAGAAAGGTGATTTTTATTTAGAATAAAAAAAAAAAAAGACAGAAAACTCATAGCAAAGAAAGGATTCTGAAACTTTCTACTTCAGCTTCCCTTTTGGAAGCACCGCAGTGAGATTCCTAACCAGTATTATTAAAGACTTAATGATGTTAAATATTAAGGTTCTTTTCTAATAACAGTTGTTACAGTTTTTCTGCTTAAGAGTCTTGTGTCTTGCTATGATATGAATCAGGATAACCAATGCAATGAGGCGATTGCTCAAAATTGTTAGGTCAACAGCTATTTTGAGTGAAACAGAGCTAAGCAAAGATGCTGAAACTGATTTTAGCATATATCTGACCTTTTGTGAAACATTAGATAAAATCTGTTTCATGGGTTGAGCTTTTCTTGGACACTTACTACATGAAAGTTTTGTATTCGAGTCTTTAACTTGACTTCTAAAACGTTACAAAACTACAAACTTTTAAGTTGTATTACTCATCCATAATATCCAAGTAAATACAAATCAAAGATGCAGCAGGGGTGCATTCATGCGCTATCTTCTGTATTTAATTTTCAGACTAAAGTTACTCTATCATTTGCATAACGTAGTTGTATGTTAGCTACATAATTGACCCTGCAAAAGAAATTACCACATAATGTAGTTGCTGTATTCTGTGTATTTGATGGTAAATTAAACAGAACTGGCCCTTCTTGAATTTGTTATTGGGCATTTTCTTTCAGATACTAAGAGAATTATGTACTGAAAGTGTTGCAGTTGTGTTACATATGGTCATACTTTAAGTAAAATTTATATTTTTTTTTTTAAGGAGCGAGTACTTGCAAGTAATGTATAGGCCATAAAAAGTTAGATGCTGTCCTGTAACTATAAAATGAATCCAGCAGAGCTGATTATTTGTAGAAAAAGCTGACTTCTGTTTCAGCTGAAAATAGATGTTAGGCATCCTGTAGACAGCCTGTTCTTTTGCAGTTGCTAATACTTACGTACGGATTGTGTAGCAATAATCATCTTGGCAAAAGAAAAGGTTTGGCTTCTAAAGAAATGGTTTTTGGTGCCCCGTTTGTTACTGAAAGACTTGCTGTGTAGATCTGCTGAGAAAGGCATCTTAGCCTGAGAAGTTTACAAGTGGAAATTGCAGGGGTAAAAGTTACTGGAAAGTTTTGGAGTGTCTCACACAGGTTCTAGTTTAAGTGCTTTACTTCACAAAGTAGCACATCCCTAGTAAAAAGGGATTTGCTTTAGTAATTGACCTGAAAGGTCAAGCATTAGATGACTCAGTGGATGTGTGCTTCATGTAGAAATTGGTATTTGTCAGCCTTTTGTGACATGCTACTGAAAACAAGACAGAAATGAGCTAAAAGATACTTTTTTTTTTTTTTAAATAGAAAATAGTCAGACTCCTCAAGCTTTTAATATGCCTCACCATTTACATTTCCAAGACAAGTAGTATTATGGGGTTTTACTGAATTAAGATGTTACTGGAATTTACCAATGGAGCAGGTTCCTGCAAAGTTGGTGAAGGTTAGAACACCACCAACACTAGAATTGTTAATTTAACCGTATAGATATAAATTTATGCATGCAAAATTCTACTTTTACTGATTATGGCTAAAAATTATTATGCTTATGTGTGCGTTTTATGGCCTGCATGTTTATATTGTAATGTTTATATGTAGTGCTGGACTGCAGTTATTGGTGACATGCCTCACCTCATTAGGGTGTTTAGTAAAATGGGGGACAAAGGGAGAAGAGAAACCTTCCACATACAAAGAATTGTAATGATGTTTTGTATTTATTGAATAGGATGTTTTAGGAGAAATACGAGACAGCTTCTGTGGTGGTCGCAATACTTTGCGACTGTGTGTGTTCAAACGTGATTAGTAGTGAACTGAGAGTGGCTGATGCTCTTTTCCCCTGTTGCTTGTTAACAGAGTATGCTTGGGCATTCTTCCAGAAAATTGTGAGGAAAAACCTGCGAAAAGTCTCTCTGTGATACTTTTTCACGTGTATAGGCTTTACTCTTCCATATTGCCTTTGCATTCTAACAGCATGTAAAGGACTTTCATGAGAGCAGGTTTGCTATGCAAGGAATTGCACAAATCAATAATGAAGTCCCTTCCTTAAGAAGTTCATAGTCTAAAATGGGGAAGATGTTACAAATTTGTGGTGTGCTTGTTTTGTAGCAACTGGATGGTGTGGTAAAGTTGAAAGGATCTTCTGAGCAGATTATCTAGATGATGTGCTGCCTTCAGTCAGGCATTTCTTGTCCTTCTTATGTTGATTTTGATAGTTTGTCACCATTCTTTGTGTGCAAAACCACTATAAATTTAAAAGATGTGAAAAATAGAAGTTCTGAAATAGAATTCCATTCTCAAGTCAGTTATTTAAAAAAACTCTAACTTATGTTATTGCTGAAGCTTTTTAGAAATTACCGGGCACTTCTGTCATACCAAATTTTGGGGTTTGGGCCAAAAATTCCAGGAAGTCACAGTATGTGTTTGTGGTACTTACTGTATGCATTTTGTTATCCACTTTTTATCAATCCATATAGTACTGTATCAAAATACTTAAAATAAGTAATTGCCAGGCCATTACTGCAAAGCTTATTCCTTACGTGATCAAATTGGGAAGGGCCTTACCAAGGTGAGAAGGAAGCAGTTTGACTCTTGCACAGTTTGATTTCTCACTCTGTAGGTGGTACGCTGCACAGTGTTAGGGTTTTGAGAAACAGCTGTTTCTTTCCGTGGCTCCATAGGGAGGGAAACAAAATATTAGGAGTCAGTTAGTTTGGAAAGACACAGGGCAGTCTGTTTATAGCACACGGGAATAATGAAGCATGTGTGGAAATATACGGGGAGATGATAGAGATTGTAGATCATCACTTCTTGTAGTTGGCAGGACCATATAAATTGCAGTGAAAATGCCTTAAAAAGGTGACTTAGGAGGTTTGTGGCCCTCTTACGCTGAGTTTTGGTGAGTCTGGGGTATCAAGAAAATTCCAGAAGACTAGTGTAACACTTTTTATTAGGCAAGGGAGAGATGACGGGAAAACTCAGCCTCATATTCAGTATACAGTAGAAAAACTCGCCATAGATTTGTTTGATAGAAAATTGGGAGAGAGGAATATAGCTGACAGTTGTTGTGGCTTTGTGGAAGGTAAGTGATTGGACAATATCATTCTTTGAGAGTAAACAATCGGTTGGCTTTACCAACCAAAATCACATGTTTCTACCCAGGCATTTGACTTTAACATGAGACCTTTTCATTTTAAAAGTAGCACTCTGTGTGCAGTATATCAGTGCATGTTAAAGGGATTCAGGATTGGTTAACAGTTGTTGCAGCAATTGACATTAGGCCCAATATCATTCTTTTTTTTTTTGTATTATTTTTTTAATTTAATGCTTTGGAAATCACTGCTTCAGAAGTCACTGGAGGTAAAAGTTATAGATGACACAAAAAGAACTGTATGGTAAACTACTTTGAAGACAAGGCACTCCTAAGGAAGTCCGAATAACATGATAAATTGAGGTGTGTTCAAGCAAGATTTTAATTAATTTACAGATTAATTTCATGTGGCTAGATATACAGGACTAAGGAATGCTACAGAAAGAGCTGTGGCCTGCAGTGTGTACTCTCAGAAGAGGATGTGAGGGTGAAATGGGTAAGATACTGTAAGATTCTTGTCTGATGCTGTGTCAAAAAGGCTGTTACAGTGGCCTGAAATGGCTCTGAAAATGGGGGTAGTGAAATCATACTTTATGTCTGTGTACAGCTTTGTTGATACTGATAAATTTTTTTAATGCTGCACGTGCTTCTGATGTCTACATTTGAAGAAACATACTGGAAAAATGAAAAATGTGCAGAGAAAATGAGCTTTAAAGAACTAAAAAAGATTGTTAAAAAGAAGAATTAAAGATGACATGATAAGTGGCTTTAAAACTCGACAAGGAGAAAGTACTAACTGCTAAAGCACTCCTTAATGTGGTGAAGAAAAGTAGGAAAAAGCATAAAGCTGGAAGTCAGACATTCACCTTGGAAATAAGGCAAACATTTTAACAGTGATTAACCAGTGGAACAAACTACCAGGGAAAGTGGTGATTTTCCATCTCTTGAAGGCTTTCAGATCAAGAATATATCCTTTTCTGGAAGTTAGGCTTTAGCCAAATACAAGTTTACCATAAGGAGTTGAGGAACTGTGAGCTTGTACAACCCTTTGTGCCTTTGGCATGAAGCTCACGAGTGCTGCAGGTACTGTTAACATTGAAAGATCTCCAAGGCCAAACTCATGAGGCTTGTGTCCAGAGTGGTAAGTGCCTAGGGATGAGAAGTCTTGAAGAGCTCTGATTATTGGTAAGCAGATTCTCCTTCTTGAGCTCGAGACAGGATAACTATGGAAATTTTAATAGCCTGGGATACAGGAAGTCAGAATAGATGATCCTAAACTTTACTGTGGATCTATTAACTTAATTTCCAGTTTCCCTGTACTAATCCATGCCGAAGACTAAGTGGAAGTTAGTCCTGCTGCTGGCTGCATTAGTGTCCATCAACGTAGCTATGGTCATAGAGGACAGAAGTGCTATACAACCATCAGCTGCCCTACTTGGTAGTTTTATCCGCTTTTTAAAATTACAAGTGCCTGCTGACATAGTCCTTCACCCTAAGCGCCAGACAACGTCAGTGTCTGACACTGACAGATGACTGACAATGTCAGTGTTGCCATCTCCATCTCAGTTTGTTGGTTGCGTTTAAAGTCTCTTAAAGACTTTAAATGGCTTTAAACCTTAGTCTTGTGTCTTTTTGGCTAGTTTCCCTGACTGGTAAGTATTTGCTAGTACTTCTGCGGGGCTGCAAGTAGAGAAGCAAGTGTATGTTAGTGGTTTGCATGTAAGACTGTACTATAGAGGGTAAATAAATAGAAAAGCGTGGAAAAAATGTTTTCAAGCAAGTTGGCAAAATGACTCTTAGGAATTGTAAAAGAATTTACTGGTATCTCTTACCTATCATAGTATTTAATTGTGAATAATAATCATTCTGATTTTGCTGGGTTATAATGCGTCCTAATGTTGTTATGTATTTTGATGGGGACAGCTTGGGCTGCCTTGCAAGAAAGTTTCTTCTTTAGAACAAAAATAAAAAACCTAAAAGCATCATGAATGTTTACACTTAATAAAATATTTCTCCTTTTAACATAGAATGACCACTTTTAGTTCTTGACTTCTTAAAAAGTCACTTCATACAGAATGGAGCAAAAATAAATACATCTGTTCTGCATTTGGTTTTAATTTACTTTTTTAACAGAAATCACACATCAACATTAATCTCGTAATAGCAATAAACAATCAAACATGAAGACAGACTGCCAGACAGCTCAGAATAGTGGGGGTATATAAAATACCCTTTCTTCAACATCTTACAATTCCTTCTGTTATTTCTTACTTTCAGTAGAACTTGATACATCATTTCCAAAGCCTGTCACATTCTTCATTTAGGCGAGAGTATTGTATCATGAAACGGTTTGTCACAACTTTTCCTTTCTTCGTTATAAATAACATAGAAATCTGTCTTTTGTGCTTCAGCTTCAGTAAATCTGACATTACCCTCTGATTCCACTCATACAGTGGTACTATGAGGAAGCTTCTACAAGCCAAGAAGCTTTTGCAGCTCTCTACCATGATCTCCACACTCTCATCTTCTGTCGTTTGCCTCATGTCAGGGGGAAGGGTGACTTCATAAGAGGGTTCATGGTGGGTCATTGGTATAAATGCTGCTCTTAAATGAGAGAGAACGCTTCCAGTGCTCATTGGAACAGTCCAGCAATCTTGCTGAGCACATTGTGTACTTTGTGCATAAAACACTGCTAAGTTTCTTAAAGAGGGCAGACCTCAGAATGGATGTTCAAATGACAAAATAGATGCTATCAAAATGAATGTTATTGACAGGGTTTTATAAATTGTTTCATAGCTTCTGAGAATGTCTGTCATTCTGTTTGCATGGCTGATGGTTTTTTGAAAAAATGTATTACTGTACAGTGAAAAAGAGAAAGTGTTTTCATGTGTTAATGAACTATTGGAAGAATAATATCTGAAGTGATCATAATAAACATGCAGGAGGCTGTTATGTTTAAGTACTTCCATTAACTTGCATTACATTTTTTGACTCTTACCACAGCTAAAAATCACAGCGCTTAAGATGTAGGCATCTATTTTGAGCTCTAGCTTCAGATTTCCACTTGGAAAGTAGTAACCAGAATTTTACATGATTAAGTTCAGCATCTCTTACCAGTTGTGTTTGCTCCTCAGTGTTAACATCTCACTACAAGATGAAATTGTTACTATTACTGTTCATTGTTTTGATAACTGAAAAAGTTCATTGGCGAGCAGGTAACAGTTTATAAGTGAATTACAGTAACATCTTTCATATATTTCATATCTTTCATTCTCTGTAATAGAAAATGATTTTGGAATAGGATCTATATTTTATGCTTAAGCTGATGATTTTTTTTTCGCTGAGAACATCCTTTGAACCGATTTCATTGTTGTTTGGAAATGGTATTTAGCAAAATTCATTTTGACAGTGAAAAATTTCTTTCGGAAAACTATTAAGAGTTGGCAGCCTTGAGGAATTCATTCCATGATCAGAATAGTAATGCTAAATTTTCAGTTGTAGTTGTTTCTTGTAGAGTAAATTAAAAAAAGATACTTGTTAGACTTGGTAGTCACTGTGAAACCCCTTTAGAAATTTGGGTCGTTGTTTGTGTTAGTACTTAGATTCTTGAACTTGGATTTATCTATGTGTTGTTTTCCATTTCTTACTCTTCACCGGCCTTTGAAATCTTCACCTGTATTTGTGCAAGTTACTTCTTTAATTGTAGCACAGTTAAAGGTATATAAGCTAGTTTCTCTGAATTAAAAAGAAGAAATAAAAATTTATTATCATTTGTACGTGTTTGGGTAGTAAGGAAGGAGAAACAGAAAATAGATTTTCAGAAGAAGCACCTGCTGGTTCTAATATGTTGGTGTTGACTGTCTTTAGATGATAGCTATATTATTCCTTAAGTCTCAACAAGCAAAATAATTTGGTAAAACACTCGTATTGCATTTAACTTGCTTCTTGTGTAACTGGTGTATTTCCATAGAACTACAGAACCGTGAATCCATGTATTAATCTGAACTTATAATAAAACATTTTGATTGTTGTTCTTTTCCTTTCTTCCTAGAATATTTTCTTTCTTGGACATAGTTACTTTGTGTCGATGTGCACAAGTTTCCAAGGTATGTATTTCTGTTGGGGTTTGTTGTTGTTCCTTGGGATGCTATTCTCTTAATGATATGCAAATCATGGCCCTTAGTGCAATCTGCTTCTGTCCAAAAAAACCAAATAGTTCTCTCAGTCTCTTTGTTTATTAAAACAAATAAATAGTGGGACCAGTTTTGCATTCGGATGTGGAATTAGTTGCTATGTACTGGACTTCTGTTTAAAGGCTATGGAAAAGATATCCAGTTGTGTATGCTCTATATCTGGAGAAAGGATTAAGCCCAGTTTGGCATGATGGCATTTGCTTTTTATAAAACACGTGGCTGTATAACACTATTTTTTAGACGCATTTTCTGCTTAAAATTCCATGTAGTTCGGTTAATGTGCACCATGTGTCTAAGAAGTACATCCATCGTTTGCTTGCCAAGTACAAAAGGTGTTAAGTAGATGGACTACTAGAGGAAAAAGGCACACAGAAGATAATAGAGAAAGCATGCTAAGTAAGCTATTATGTTTAGCTTGTCTTGATTTTTTTTTCTTGAATTAAAATGAATAAAATTCTGTTCCTACATCAAGTGTGTACAATGAAGTGTATTCTTATACAACATGAATGAACTTCTTTATTTCATGCTTTTCTTCCTTCTTTTAATGAGGATTGGGTTTTTTTGGTGTGGTTTTGTTTGTTTGTTTTAATGTATAATTAAGTGTGTAATTATTTCATTCCTACAACCATATCACCCTGGCTTGCAACTTCAGTAAGTTTTGTGAGTCAGCTAACATCAGGTTTTGTTAGAACCTTCAGCTAAAGCCTAGAAAACAGTGGAAGAAAACAAAAGTGATTGAATAAGTTGTATTTTTCTCTCAGAACTACCTGTCAGTTGGATGCAGTATTCTTTTTTCCATTTTTCTGAGCATGTTTGTGTTTCTCTGGCTTTTTTATTTTGTTTTACTTTGAACAACTATTGCTTTGACAGTGAGGGACAAATTCTGAAACACGTACGTGTAACTTAGCACGTGTAAAGGAAAGGCCTGATCCTAACAGTGGAAAGTCAGCAGTTCTCTGAAAGGTTTCTGTTCCTCTCAGAATAGTAACTAGTGAGGTTGAGGAACTGTGGTTTTATTGGAAGGAATCTCATCTGCAGCTACTTTTCTGTATATAGGTCTAGCAAAAGTAACTTACTAGACAAACTTACAAAAACTTTTTTAAACATGGAGGGATAAATCTTGCTGTGTCCATGTATGTACTTTGCATTTAATTTCTTGCTTTCCTGCATGTTTTATGGGCATAAGTTAGCCTTTGACATGTAATCCATTTCGGAGATTTGAGATTCATTCCCACAATATTGTGGTTTAACCCGGCAGGCAGCTAAACACTACACAGCCGA
>NW_008794545.1:144584-145381 GCF_000699145.1 Aptenodytes forsteri
TTGCCTGACTCAATTCTTTCTGGGGTGCCATGTCACCAGAGGACTTTTCAAGGCCCGGGATAATGTTCCAGGCGGTGGCATGGGGCACGGGATATGTTTCCAACCATCCGGTGGTTGCCTCCACCATTGTGAGCACATGGTGCTTGCGTTGGGGGGTTTGTGGGAGTGTGACATAATCAATCTGCCAGGCCTCCCCATATTTGTATTTCAGCCGTCATCCTCCATACCAGAGAGGCTTTAACCACTTTGCTTGATTGATTGCAGTGTGTGTTTCATGTTCATGGATAACCTGTGCAATAGTGTCCATGGTCATAGTATTTGTTGCTCACTTCTTGTAAATGCAAATCAAAGCTCCCTTTAAGATTGGAAGTAAAGTCAGCCCTTCTACCCTGTCTGGGAAACTGCTCACTGGAAACTGAAGCAGCTATTTTCCTGGAAGAACCCCCTTTTGTGATTGTTTTTTCTTGAACTCATGTACCCGTTCCTCTAGGGTCGAGGTTGGAGTAGCCACAGTGCCTGTTGCGGGGGTAGATCTGTGAGTGGTATTCTTAAATAGTTGTTTAACCTTAAACAAGACCTGAACCACATTCAGGAGACATAGCAATAGGAACATGCTGGTTTAAATATCCCAAGGATATTCAAAATTCTCAAGAGCTGTTGTAACTAGCCTGAAGGAGAAAGGGAAGGTGAAGGAGCGGGGGAAAGTGTCCCCCCGCGTGTCCCCCATAGATTGGTCTCCTGAGGAGAAAAGGTAAAGAGTGTAATTATTAATAGTTTCCGAAAGGTGGCTCCCGAGG
>NW_008794545.1:146005-186478 GCF_000699145.1 Aptenodytes forsteri
ACCGAGCATGACATCACATGGTATGGAATATCCCTTTGGTCAGTTTGGGTCAGCTGTCCTGGCTGTGCCCCCTCCCAGCTTCTCGTGCACCTCCAGCCTTCTCGGTTGGTAGAGCACGGAAAGCTGAACAGTCCTTACCTGGTGTAAGCACTGCTTAGCAACAACTAAAACATCGGTGTGTTATCAACATTATTCTCATCCTAAATCCAAAACACAGCACTGTACCAGCTACTAGGAAGAAAATTAACTCTATCCCAGCCGAGACCAGGACACACAAATTCTATGTTTTTAACTAGTTGATATTGTATGACTACTAATAACTACAATTATATTTCTTTTTTAAAAATGCTACCTGAAATTGTATATTTTGTTATATTTGAGTTTGTTATATTTGAATTGCTGAGCGGCAAATGAAGGAAGCAGGCATTGGAGGTAATAAATCAACTGTATTTGTTTTCTGTAGGCATGGAATGTTTTAGCTCTGGATGGAAGCAATTGGCAAAGAATAGACCTCTTTAACTTTCAAACGGATATAGAGGTTAGTGTCTTTGGGTTTTTTTCATTCCTATGGTGATGTTTAAGAGCATAGCCCATTTTGAGTATCCCATAGACTGTGCTTGCGTTACATGTTTTAAAGGCTAAAGTTCGAGATAATAATACTGTGAAGGAGCGAATAGATAAAGAACTCTATTTGACTTCTTTTTTACACTGGATGAGTATTTCAATTTTGGTTGCCAGCTATGTATCAGATAATTTGCATGTATCATATGCATGCTGGGCTCTAGAAATTCAAAGCTGCTCATTTCCAGAAAGTAAAGGTATAAATGGTGCCTCTGGGTGGAGTGAGATCCTCCAAATCACTTTCACGATCTAGAGGATAATTTTGTTGGTGGTCCTGAGTCTCTTTGTGAGGGTGCCATCTAGTGCTGAAAGCTCTCTGGACACTTGGCTATAGGACTTGGAGATTGAAACAATAAAATGCTGAACAACTTTTCTTACTGCTGACTTGCCTAGATATGTTTGGTGTGTATCTGATTACCATTTTATGAACATTTGTTTCATAAGGTTTGAACCTTGCCTGAAATGTAGGTACATGTGGATTAAAGTCCTTTTCAGCATATAATGAAAGGATTAGGGCAGTCTTGTCTTCCATAAGAAAAACATGTCTGCATTAATGCTATCATAGATGTGCGTAATAAAATAAAATATGACATCTGAAAATGAAGACAAAAATCCATGGGGAAATACAGTTCCTTAATTGAATCTGAACTGGTTTATTATTTGTTGTTTGATGATACAAATTAAATTTAGAATACAATAATGAATTTGCTTTTGGATTTTATGTTTTAGCTTCTTAGTTGCATGAATAAAATCCAGATGGGTTTCATTTGGTATATTTTGCTAACCGTGGTTCAAACTGTTCCTAAAGCTTTACAGTAATATATAGGGTAAATTTTTTTCACCACTTTTTTAGAATTTTATTGCCAACTCCTCTGCTATACTGATGTTAAATATGAGGATCTTAGAGAGGTAGGAGAAAGATTTTGGCATCTGCCTCTATCTAAATGTGTCTAAGAAGACTTGGAGCTTTAATGTAATCTTTTCAGTTGCTTTAAAAAAGCTTGTGTTTCTCATTTGCTAAGAAATAATAAAGAAAACCCTCCAGGTCTGTGGTCCTTATGTTGGTTAGCCTTTTCTGTATCTGAAACCTTTCTGCTATTTAGAAACACAGTATTGCATTTTTATGTTTTTGTTATGTTTGTCTTACATTGTACCTGGTGGTGTTGCCCTTTGAGAGACACTATGTTTGTAGCATGGGATTCAGGAGAAGGAATGAAATTAAGTTATGATCCTCTTTTGCTATAAGAAGCTATTGTGGTTTGGAGCAATTCAGTTGCTGCAGTATATTATATTTAAGTACATTTGTAATATAAACCCCTTAAATTATTCATAAGAGTATGTTAAACCAGCAACCTATTACATAAGTAGTTTTGAATGAGATACACCTTCACATTCGGTGTCTAAGAACTCTGTTTTTTCTTCAGCTGTTTTAGTAAAATATCTTTTTTGCCTATATATTTAGGACAGGTAAAAGCTGCTAATTGTATTTGGCAACTTTTTGCTCAGTTGGATGTTGTCCTGTTTGGTGGTGTTTCACATAGTCTCAGATCAAGTACTGCTTGATGCTATCAAATAATGAAAAATTAGGTTTTGTTGTGAAATTTTCCGTATTTAAGACCTCATGTGGTAGAGAATAAAGTGAGGGGGGAAGAAAAACTGTAAAGAAAAAATGTTTCTTTTCTATCACAAAGATGTGTGAAGATCTTCTTGAAGTTAAATGTGCCTTAGGATTTCTTGGTATGTGGAACCAAATGTAAGCTGGGGTAATTTGAAGAACTAGTTTTTTGAGTGACATTGAATTATTCAAACAGCTAAACACATTTGAATGCACTGAAGTTGTCTTTTTGAGTATGCCATTTGTTGGGGTTTTTTACATGGTTAAAGAAATAAATGGGTTTGGGAAAACTTATCTCATTATTTGTTTCTATTTTCTTTGAATAATGCACTAGGCTTTGGCTTTTTTCTGCAGTGTAGATTGAACTTGCATTATACGTTATTCATTGAAGACTTTATTCTTACAGTAAAGGTATTTGGCCTCTACTGAGAAATAATTCTGACTAATCGGAAAGCTTTAAAAAATACATCATTTTGTTTGTACAATGATTTTCACTTGTTTGTTTTGGTGTAAATTCTTCTGAGAGATAAGATGAACAGTGTTACTTATGGACTAAGAAACAAGCTCTGATACGAAAATATTTTCACAAAGTGCTAGCCAGGACTTTGGTATTAGAGGTGAACAACAAAATGTAAGAAACATTTTACTGTTTCAGTAAAATTGTTACCATCTCGTATAGGGAGGGGGGGAAAAAAAATCCACTGACCTGTAATTTTATAAGTATTCCCTCTTTAAAAAGAGAGAGAGAGAGAGAGAGAAGAAAATGTGCTGTTGGGTATTAGTCCTGTTTGTTAAATGATCAATGTTGATTTCTTTTACCTTACCTCCCTAAAATTAGACACAGTGTGATGTTTAGTCAGTTTTTGCAGTGGCCACCTGCTTTTTGCTATCTTACCTTGTTTTTCCTAAAAAAAAAAAAAAAAAGAAGGGGGAGGGAAGGTATATTTTTATTGTAGTTTAAATAACTTTTCCATAATGCTACTTTCAGATTGAACATTAGAAGTATTGTGCTATTCCGCTTACTCCTAATGTATAGCAAACTGCGCTTTCAGGATGTAAATTTTGCTACAAAGCATTTTGTAGCAAATGTGGGGTCAAGTAGGAAGTTTTGTTTGTAAACTGTGCTTCAGCTTTTGCCAAATAATGAGGCATAAAGTCTGTAAGCTTCACAGTGTGAGAAGGTCTTTGGCATTCCCAAGTGTTAGGCACAGACACCCAAATATATATGACATTGAAGACTGGCAGGTGGGCTCGGGCAAATCTTCTGGAGGCAACTGAAGTGGCTGCTCCCACCAAGGCGTTCAGCACCTTTCAGTTGCGAAGGTAACCATCCCTACAGCAGGGACTGTAAAACGGGACATAGCAGAGGCTGTAGTTCAGAGTGACGTACTAGCTTAGGCATGTCTTTGTGGACAATTTAAACTTACATGCTGTAGTAGTAACGGTGATCCTTAAGGAACGGGCATGCCTCCCATTCCGCCTTTGGGGCAGTTCTTCAGGTTCCCTACACATCTGACAAAACTTAAAGATCATTTTAGCAGTCTTAATGGGTAGGTTTTGCTGAGACGAAAAATTGAGCCATGTGTGATAGACTGGAAAAAAGGAAGGGGAAGCTAAACATTGAATTGAATAGCACTTCAATGTGAGTGGAGATTCTCAACAGGTAACTGTTTTTTCTTAAAGTAACAAAAGAAATTCAAAGAGGTGTAGTTCTGGTGGGGTATAGCTGGGGCTGGTCTTCACTCCTGGCATTTTTAATTTGGTTAGAATGTTATGTCAGAATAAAACTCAACAAAATCTTCCTTTTATTTGGTTTAAGGGTCGTGTTGTGGAAAATATATCGAAAAGGTGTGGTGGGTTCCTGAGACAACTTAGTCTGAGAGGATGTCTTGGTGTTGGAGACTCCTCTTTAAAGTAAGTAAAGTCCTAGATTGAGACATCACTTATTTCCTAACGTCCGGACCAAAAGCAATTATTGTTACATTTGTTTGGATTTCTAAGTACTGACTAATGATCAAAATGGGATACTTAAATAAGTGCTAAGTACCTTAATAATGACTAAATGAGACGGCAGTTTGAGATCAAAGTATAGCTACTGTTATCTTCTGGAAATGAACTAAGAAATAAGAACTGTGCTTTTCAGAAATGTGTCTTTTTCTTTCATTAGTATTATGTTGATATCTCTCAATTTTCAAGCAGTTAAAATGTTTTCAGACCTGTACTCTGGCATCCTACAATATTAATTTCATCAAGATTAGTAGTCAGTCAGTTTATAGTTTATCTTCTAGCCTGGACAAGAGGTGACCCTAGCAATGGGAGGAAGAATAAAGACTGATATGATTGAGTGCCTACAAAATCAGGAAAGGCCTGAGATTCTCTTCTTGCTCTAATGCAAGAACAGGCAGGCAACAGGAACATCTCGTGAGTCTCTGAATAGAGACAGTGGCCCTTCTTTACACAGTATATAAATTGAACTGTGCAATTTGTTCCCAGAAGATCGTTTGAATCCATATAAGCTTTTTCTATATGCAAACTGTTTAGCCAGATTCCTCTGTGGATATTTCTCTGAGTATTTAAACCCAAAAATCCTACCTGCAGCTGCAGGGTCCCTAAGCTACAAGTACTTCAGGGCTCAAAGAATATTTGGAGGAAGCCTCGGGGTATGGCTTTTTGCAGTTATGCTTTCCTCTGCTGTCACAGGAGACTGGGCTGGATGGCATTCAGTCTGACGTAGTATGGCCATTCTTAGGTGGAAAATATAAGCACAAAGATTTTTGTTAAGCAGTGGGCATTAAGTTAGTGTCTTGTGACCTTTAGCTCTTTCTAAAATTTTGTAAGTCTAATTCACTGATTTTTGTCTCTAGAGTAAATTCATCCAGCAACTAGTTAAGCAATACATTGCTTTAGTAACCCAAATAGGCATCCCAGCTTCAGACCCGAAGATTTCCCCAAAGCTTTCCTTGCCTCTAGGACATCTCCCTACTGCTCCCTGGTGTGTCGCCACCTTCAGGCAGTCTTTTCCTTAGGGGGAAATGCGTATTATTACCATATCCCAGATTACTGGCAACTGCTGTCAAAAAAGAGGTAGCCCCAACCAGAGTTAACTTTCTGCAGTGCTCCTCCAAGTTCCCAGAGCATTCACGCTGACAGTCCCTGTGTCCTCAGTAGGGAAGGAGGCGATAGCAGAAGTGGAGGAGAGGGAGAAGGCAGGCTCAGAGAGAGGTAGCAACTAGCTTTGGGAGGAGGTAGCGGGGAAGGCGATGGGAAGGGTATAGGAAGAAAGAGTCAGGACAGTAGGTAACAGTTTTCCCTCCAGTAACTCCATTTTCACATTTGGTTTAGGCTCCCAACTGTGCTTTTCAGGACACTAAGGCTAGGGGACTGTAGTGAGGGTTGTGAATAGGACCAAAAAATCGTAAGTGGGTTCAGGTATTAGTGGCACGTGAGAAGAGGGGGAGGGCTGGAGATGGGATATTTTTAAATAATTATATATTTAGTAAATAGGTACTTAGAATAAGTATACAGCAGTTCAGTGTGTAGCACGTGTACATTGTAAGGATGATGTCATGCTAGCAGGTAATAGGACAGGCTTAACTGAGAGGGGCTACCAGCGTGTTACCAGTATTCACACGTGCATCCGTAACAACTAACTGGTGCAGATGGTGGTGACTAAGACACTTCAGGAAAGAAGATGGTTCACCTCTGAAATATAAGCAGGTTATATTGAAATTACCAAATGAATGATAAATGCATGAGCTTTAAGATTTTCAAAACATTAGCATGAGAAAGGTGGCATTAATTTTCAGATACTTGTTCTGAAAGTGACTTTTCCTATCAGGCTTTTTGTGTTGAGTTGTTTTCAGATCCATTAGTTTTGTGGATGATACTAATTTCTCTATTTATCCTTCTTCTACCTCAACTTTTGTTTAAAAATAGCCAATTATCGAAGTAGGTATTGGCTATGTAAGTACTGAATGTGGCAGCTCTGTCAGGACATGCCCCATGCTTGAATCTCAGAGGCAAAGTTTGCTGTTCCTGCAAGTTATTACAGAGTGTAACGTCTTTCCAAGTGATTTGAAGAGTGTCTCGATTGTAAATCTCCCTCCAGTACATGAATTTTGGAATAGCTGTTTTGAGAATTCAAGTGGAAACTCTCACCGGTATAACTGCTTGCTGGGTTTTTTTCCATTGTTTTCAATCCACACTGGAGAGCCAGGAAGTTGTTACCAGCTGAGTGTGTAGTCGGATCTGTTAACCACGGCAAGCCTCCAGACAAAACTGGTTTTGTGTGTTTCCTCCACCCTTGCCAATAAAATCCATGCAGTTGGAGGAAACATGGGCATAAAAACAGTGTTCTGAAATGCAACACAGCTGTAAATATTACTCTGCAGAGATGAAAAGAAAGTTTATGTATTTCTTCTGGGTAATTAGTATAATGATACATACAGGCTTTTAGCAGTATAATAGCTCCAGTCATCCTTAGAGTTCATACGCAGTAGTGCACACAGATGCGTTTTAATTTTTAAACTCATAAATAACTAATTTGCAACCCACAGGGCTTTCCATTAGTAGTCCGATAGGCTTAGGTCCCACTTCTGTATTGTGCAAGGTACGTTCCTTTTCATTTGATGTGGGAGCGAGCTCCCTAATAAGACCTACAAAGGCTTCAGTAATGAGATGTGCAAAAACTCTCCCCAGCAGCTTAATATTTAACTGATGTGATATTTAAACCTCTCTGTTCATGCCCTTGACGTTTTTAGTTAGGGCATTTGAAGCAAGTCAGTTCTGGCTTACATATGACAGAAATAAACACCTTGCTCAAGTAGTGTTTGAGAGAGGAAAAACACTTGGTTTCAGGAGTTACCCAAGACAGAAACTTGCAATAGCAAAAGGAAAAAGCAACCACTGAGACAGATGTATTTGAGATGTACTTTGTAATTACTCTGTGGCTTGAAGATTAAGCTTTTTGACTGAGGTGGAAGGAGGTAGGGGACAGAGCGCACTCTAGTGACTGTATTACAACTTGTGACATTATATTAATTCTCCAGCTTTTTGTTGCTGTTTTAGGACCTTTGCACAGAACTGTAGAAATATCGAACACTTAAATCTAAATGGGTGCACAAAAATCACTGACAGGTAAGTCAAAGGGTTTTTTTGTTTGATGGGAAAATTCGGAAAAAGAAGTAGCTGAAGGTATTTTTAGTGTGTCTGCTGTTTTGCAGCACGTGTTACAGTCTTAGCAGATTCTGTTCCAAGCTGAAACATCTGGATCTGACATCTTGCGTAGCCATCACAAACAGCTCTCTGAAAGGCTTAAGGTAAGAAGATTCAGTGTTTTGTGCTAAAGAAAAGTGTTTAAAGAGCTGTTCAACATTTAATAAAGTTAAAAAAATCAGTGCTGAACCTTAATACTGTGTATCAGCACTGACTGTATCCTGTATCTAGCACTTCTTGGGTGTAGACTATGACGTTTGTGTGTGGTCTTTTCTTGTGACTTTTCTGTGAAGGCCTGGCACAGTCCACTGGCTATTATTAATTTCTAACAGTGTGTTTAATTTGCGTTTCCCATTGTTATGACTATTTGAAGGCTGGATTTAACTTTTTTTTTTTTTTTTTAATTCTCCCAGTGAGGGTTGCAGAAATCTGGAACATTTGAATCTTTCCTGGTGTGATCAGGTTACGAAGGATGGTATTGAAGCACTGGTGAAAGGGTGTAGTGGACTAAAAGCTCTATTTCTTAGAGGTTGCACACAGGTACATAACTGCTTGGGTGATCCTTTAGGAATAAAATTTTATTTTGGGTTTTTGAAATCTCCATGAATTAAAAAATACCTTTTTTGTTATTGTCTTTTGTTCAATATTACAAGATGTGTACATTCTTTGGGCTGCTTTGCTGTGCTTTTAATTTCTTGTTTCTTTTCCTATGTCTGATTTAATTGCTAAATACAGTTAGAAGATGAAGCATTGAAACACATTCAAAATCACTGTCATGAACTTGTAATCCTGAATTTGCAATCCTGTACAGTAAGTATTTGAAGCTTCAAAAGTTACATTCTCTAAGAATCATAAACCATTTTTGAATGCTAGTGAATTGGTCTGCTACATGCTTAAATAATTCAAATAATACATCTCTGCAGTTTACAGAATCTTGGGTGGAATAGAGGTCTTAAGTGAGCTGGCTGTTTCTACAGCTGAGTGTGGATTTGGAGCGTTGGGTTATTTTTTTTTTCCCCTCATTGCATCTTTTAACTGTAGCAAGCTCTAGAGTAAAAATTAACTGCATTCATTCAAATCTCATGAACTGTGTATGCGCTAACCATGCAGTTTTACAGATGTAGTTCTTGTTCTCCCATCCGTTAAGGTCAAACATTTTGCTCTATTCATAACTTTAAGGTTTCTAATTGAGCAGAAACAATATTCTGGCCTACATAATTGAGAGTAAAATGTAATGGCATCATAACTGAAGATGAATCAGAACCATCTAGGTAGCAGGAGAAGGGCACGCTTTTTCAACAGTAATGGAAGAACACATTCATTTGTAATGAAATGACTGGGAATCATTCATGTACTTTTAATTCTACGTAGAGAGTACACAAAAATTAGACTTGCTGTTCTTTTATATTTGCTTTTTTGTTGTTTCTGATGTGACTTTTTAGGAATGGGAAAGATCTCCTTTTAGATTTTTAAATCTATTTAAGTCATTCTTTGTCTGTAAATAAGACTTAGAAAATATTGACATAAATAAGAATTTCAGTGTTTCAGTCATGCAAATTTAAATAATGAAGTTAGATTATTTTTTTTGCTTTTGGAAAGTTTTCTACAGTTTTATTGCTAGAAGGTATCATAAAATCTGCTTGGGCTAAAACTTTCAAATCTGTTTTACGTATTATTCCTGAATGAATGTGGTATGGGATCATTTTTTATTAAGATTGGATGAAAATTTTTGAACCTAATAGATTTCTTTAAAGTGTTGAACATTTTGGAGTGTTGGGGATTATTAAAAGTTACATTAAAAAATTGCAGAAATTAAGAACAATATGAAGACAAAGCTTGAGCTTCCATGAGCCAGATGTTTAGCGAAAGAGAGTTTTCAGATTTTTCAATCTGAATTTAGGTGCCCACTGAAGTTGGGCACCTAAAGATAACGGGAATGAAAGGAAGTTCCTTCTTTTGGTCAGAACCACACTTTAATAAATAATGTCAGTACATAATTTCCTCCCCTTTCGCTCTTCCTTTTGCTGTCCTCCTCCTCCAAAGTTGTTCTTCTGTTGTGTTTTACCTGAGACTAATGAGATATATCAAGGCCAGCCTTTTCTGATTGTTTTTGTGGAAGGCTCTCAAGAGGTCTGCTGATAATCAGTTATGATCTCTCTCGCTTAAAGGGGCATTGGCATAGAAGTGTACCAGTTTTCCCTTGGCCAGTATGTTTATTGTCACGTAGATATGAAGTACCAACAAAAAAATCCTCATGAGTGAAAGTATTTTTCCCTTTGAATTTTTTGAGTTGATAGTCTGTGTGTCCTACCTAGTTATGTGTGCTTTAAAGCTTTATTTCACTGGAGATGTGTCCTGCTTGCTATGGCTTAGAAGTGTGCTTCCAGAAGCAGCCAGGCTTTTTATGACCTTTATGGGCTAGCACTGATTTTTACACAGCAGGTCTCTTTGTGCTTTTTATGATCCACACTTTAATTCTGGTGGCTCTGTTTTATGGGCCTTGTAAAATGCCAGGCCAGCTCCAGCAGCTATGGAATGAACTGATACTAGCTCTGGAAACTGCACATCTGAAGGGTACCATCTTTAGAGTGTAGAAACCGGGGACTTGCAGGCATTTTCTGAGCACTTTTGTTTCCTGAGAGGGATGTAGGCATTGAAATCACAAGCGGTTTCAGAATGGAAAATTTTCATATGTAACTTGAAGGTTTTCTCCATCTCCAGCAGCAGCATAAAATTTACGTATTCCTTACCTCCAAAATAGTTCCTTTTCCCAATAATAGTGTCATGAGTATCTCTCAAAGGGAGCAAAACAGTTCCAGAAAACATCATCTTATCTGTAAATGATGCATATCCTTCTGGATCCACAAAAAAAGACGACGTCTGGAATAATTTTTATTTTACAAGACGATTTGCAAATTTAAACTACTGATATTAAAAAGTGCTGGGTTGGGGGAGGGGGCATAAGGTGATCTCCCTTTGTGTTGAGCTACTGCTATTTTTCATCCTGTTTCCATCTATGAAAGGTAATGTTTGTGGTAATAGACTCAGAAATATGCTATAGTAGTATTAGCATACCTAGATGAGTGGCTTATAAAAGGAAAGTGTATTTTGAATTGAAAATACAGTAGAGGTCGTTGTTATCATTGGAAGAGTAATGTTAGGCCAGCAAATAAAAAAAACCTGTTTCGCCATGAAGGATTAGTCATTCAGCAGAAAAATTAAATTCTTGGAGTTAGGAGTGGGAGGAGGAGAGAATATTTTTTCCAGAATAGAAGACCTGTAAACAAAATATTTGCACACACCCAATAACCTAGTTCCTGTTGCTATTTTGGTGCAGCTGCATTGGGCCTGTTTCTTATAGTTCCTGTTTCAGAGAGAAAACTTTTTGATTCGTATTCCAAATTTAGAGTTACTTTTTTCAGAATATCTAGTACAAAACAATTTTGAGAAATGGAGAACCCTCTTTTGAGTTAAAACTTTCAGCTCTAGAGACAACTGCATAGGGTAGGGCAAACCTGGCTTTTACATTTGTCTTCTGTAAAGAACGGATTATATGTAACTGTTAACCTGTAACTCTTGCTTTGAAAATTATCTGGAGGTGAAGGAGTTTTACCCTTGGGTTCTACTGCTCCAGTGCAAAATAGGTACTTAGCGCTCCTGCTGTTGAGCTTTAAGCTCTCTTTTGCACTGTTCCTGAACTTAAACAGTCACTGGAATGAAAGACCTGAACTCTAGAAACATACAAGCAGCAAGCTATTTCACACAAAGACAACTATAATTAAAAAAAAAAAAGTGAAAATTATAAAGCAAAAGCAAAGTGAAAGAGGAAGACGACAACAAACAACTCTCCCTCTGTGCTTCTGACTGCCTTTGAGCAGTACTCGAGATCTGTGGAAAAATGCATAGATAAGCAGGAATTGTGTGTGTTTATTATCTTCAGTGTTATCAATGAACATGGTTTCACGATGGTATTTTTTGGTTGAAGATCCACAGGTTACCATGGTTATATACAATGTGACCCTAAGTTTAGTAATATGACTTGATTTTTGTTCTTAGCTGATTACTTGATAACGAAGTAACTTCAACTTTCTTCTGTGTTGCAGCAAATTTCAGATGAAGGCATTGTAAAAATCTGTAGAGGATGTCATCGACTTCAGTCGCTCTGTGTTTCAGGCTGTAGCAACCTTACAGATGCTTCTCTCACAGCACTTGGTCTAAACTGTCCAAGGCTGAAGTAAGTATGTCATGAGCGTGTCATGAGTATGTCATGTTGTTACTGGCCTGATCTAAGAAATTCACTTCTGAAGATAATCAGCTTATATCCACAGGTTTGATTTAGCTTTGTGTTGTTTGTGTTACCTTTGCAATCGAAACAGTAAGTTAGAAGTACCAGCTGAATATAAACTTGAGGGCTGGTCCTCTGTAGTTAGCATATGAATGTGGTCCACTGTATGTTGAAAAAAACAAGAATTAATATATAACAAATAAAACATGTTGAACCTAGCAGTTCAATTCTGTGCTTCTAGCTAAATATTTTAGGTACTAACTACAAGCCAGAAGAAAAGAAGATATAAAGCCTGTTATTTTTTTAGAAGGTAAAAATATCTGTAGTTGTGTTGTGTCTTGTGATGTTTGTACTCTGATGTGGTTCTATGCAGTCGTTTGTCTCGCAAAAAAATAGCTAAATCATACCTGATTATTATGTTTACAGATTTTATTATAAATGTATTTTTAATGTGCTCTGCAGTACATCCTGGCATTCTTAAACTCTGACATGGAGTGTGCTAATGTCTCTGCAAGCACCGAGGACTGATATTTATGGGATACGTTTTGAGTAATAGGGGCTCATCAGTTAAAAATAATATAAACTTTTACATTGATGTAATTTGTGCTAACATATGTTATGTCGGTATTCTCAGAAGCGGGGACAGCTTCAGCTTTCATAATGAAGCTCAGTCATGCAGCAGCTCTCTGGTTGTAGGGACATAATACTTCTTGTGAGGTCTTATTTTAATGTAAATGGAAAAAAAAAAGATTTTTGGATGACACGAAATTGCCATTTATGACAGGATGTGCAGGAGCCGCAACTTGTTATACTTCAATCACGGATAAATGGAGGAAAGTAGATCGTAAAAATTAGGGGGAGCTACATTCAAATGCCAGTGTGCAGTATGCTGACACGCAGTGTTTCTTTAGCTGGTTGAGTGACAAAGAGCTTTTGTTACTGTAGAAGACCTGTCCTTAAGACAATTCCAGAGTGACAGTCCCCTTCATGTAACGGTTCATACTTAGAAGAGCTTACGTGTGCCCATGTTTGGGGCTGAAGAGTCTTCTGACACACTTAATTGTGTTCCTTAGAAAGCTGTGCTGTTATTACTGGTCTTTTTCCACCATTTCTCTCATTCTCTCAATTCACAGCTCAGATTTGAAATAAAAGGAGGTCTAAAGTGCTATTAGTTGTGCACTTCTTTCCAAGGGTAGTACAGCTGTAGCAGGAATTGTTTTGACTTTGGTAGGTAAACTGTTAGCCCCTGTCTGTGCCACGAGGGGGAAGGCGTCTGCCGTTCTTCTCCTTTAATGAGGAGCCAGTATAAGGACAAAAATGACCCTTTGCAGTGATCACTGTAGAGAATTGCGTGGTGGAAAGACAGATGATGCAGCTGGTTACAGTTAAACTTTTGGGATCATGTATGGAAAGTACTTGATAAAAGTTATGTTGGAAATCAAAGGGAAATGTAATTCCACGCTTGTTCATACCTTCTGAATATTTTGGTGTTGAGTATGAAAGAAAACTCTCCTGCCTCTGTTGGATGTGCTGGCCCTGTTAGGAAGCTTTTGAGCATTTTCTGTGCTGTGCTACTCTCACTTCACTTCAGGGTCTTGGATGTCCTACTCTGCTGCTTTCCATGATATCGCTGTGTTCTGCAGCTGTTACCACTCACAAATGACATCTTGAAAAAAAATCCTAAGCTTGGCCAACTCCCTTCAGCTGTTTTTTTTTCCCCCTACATCAAGATATAGCTGCGTCCTCATCCCTTTTTATATCTGCTCATATAAGTGCTTGATACCTTCTCTGTTTTTGTTTTTTAGCACTTTTTAGTGTTAAAATACTAGTAGGTGTTTTGGTGAGGCTTATCGAGAAAAGCACTCATGAACCATGGATGTCTTTGTCTAGGTGGGACTGTGAAAATTAGGATCATATTGCTTTTAATCCCACCAGTGTTGAGACCACCTGCTGCTAATTCAACAGGAGTAGGGAGGTGCTGTGTGCAGAGACACTCCAGGTGTGCCCAAAAGACATCTGTAGACAGTGAATGCAACTGTGAGGTCTGTCTCAGAGAACATTGCTTTATAAGAGTGGGGAATCTGCTCTGGGATGTCGTTTTGCCTCATCAGCTCCTACGTTAGGTACTTTGTCACGAATCACTGGATGGGAAATAAATGTCAGCTGTATCTGGAAAAAAGAAGAGCCCTCTGTAATTAAGTACGATCACTAAAACAAAGCAAAAATTAGAACTTTGCTCATGTTCATGCTGACCAGTGCCTTCCCACCTGTTTTTCATACTGGGACCTGATTGATGCAGTGTGTGTATATATAGCTCACTCTCCCCATTCTGCTTTTCTGACTGACTGCACACCCAATTTCAGGAAAGCTAGAGCTTCCTTCTGGTTTCTTACTCCCCTGTTTCCATATTATTTTCAACGAGATGTGCAGTAAGTAGCATCCTCACTCTTTTGCACGCTGCGGATGTAATTCCCCCCCCCCCTTTAAAGTCAGAAATGTAATGAGGTTAGGGATCCAATGGTTGCAAGTGTAGATAGAGTTGAAAGCAAGTAAATGACATAAGGGTAACATGTGACCTGAATAATTTTTTTTGTTGGTGTTGCTGGTGGTTTTTTTCCCTTTCCTATCCAGCATCCTAGGTAATTTTCAGAGTAGCTGAGAGTATTTTATGGTAGGTTGCTAACTGCCCTTGATGGAAGGGCACAAAGGGCACGAAGTTCCCAAATGTGAGTCCGGAAAGAAAATCCGGACTGTCCATTTGGAAAGCAGTACCTGTCTTGCCACCTCTCTGTTGGCTGCTCTTGAGTTTCCATCATACTTCTGAACCTCGTTGAAGACTAGCACTCTGGAAGTGGTTATCAAGGGTGTAGCCTGTGGGGCTGCTTACCTCTAAACTCAGCTGCGATCTTGCTTTTGGCTTGGAAAAGGTTGATCCAGCAAAGTTACAGTCAGAGCCCCACATCCCCTACTCTGGTGGGGTTGTATTTTTCTTGTGCATGCAGCATGGCTTTTCCCTTTGCACTTTATCCATTGAGAGGGTGCTTTCTAATGACCTCCTAAACCAGTGGAAGGATCTAGATGCCTCTAAGTGTGTACCACAGCAAGAGGTTCTTTTGTCCATCTTGCCCTGCCTCCTCCCCCACCGACCCCAGTATAGAAGTAGTGTTTGCTGTGGTGAGTGGGTAAGTGGTGAGTGGGTAAGTGGCACTTTGTGCTTCTCATTGCACAGTGCTGTGATTTCCCCTTATTCATCTTGATACTTACTCCACCTGCAAAGTAAAAAGTGTTCATTGAAAAAGAAGAAAAAGAAAACGATGACAAAAAAGCAGTTACGGGATGGAGGCCTGTTCTATGTACTAGTGGTGCTGTTTGGGGCAGTTGACCTTTTTTTGTCAGTACTGCTTCCCAGTACCTCTCAAGAGTGTTAGGTTTATCTTTCCAAAACACTGTGTTATTTTCTTTAAGGTTGTGTTGGTGTAGTTTATTGTCTTTACTGCGGGCTTAGAGAATTTAAGCTCCTTGCTTTTCAGTAACTTGCTTCACTGTGCTTCATGCAGAGGCTCTGAGTGCATTTCTAGTAAGCAGTTTCTCAGTTTTGTGGCTTCCCAGCATCCTGTGTTTAGATAACAGGTTTTAGATGTGGGCTTCATCTGCATTTTCCTTAACTCAGGGTTTATTCTCCCATCTCTTTCCTTAGATAACACATGAGAAAACTTGAGCATTGTGCTGTCTCACTGAAAAAAGAGGTCAAAGGGCCTATAATTATGTATAATTTTTTTCCACTAAGTGTTGAGAAGATTTGAGGATTGAACTTAATGTGTTCTGTGACTATTAGAGTCTTCTGATAAGCTGGATCAAAAGTCTGCTTAGTGCTTTTTAATTGCAAATTACTGTGAAAAATAGGCTTATATGTACATTTGCTATTGAGAGCTTTAAGTTGCAGAAGACAAATTTGTATCTCAAATGCATTTGCTTTTCTCTACGTTAACGTTTTCTTTAACATCTAAAACTTTTCCAGGATTTTGGAAGCTGCAAGATGTTCACATCTTACAGATGCTGGTTTTACCCTTCTAGCACGGGTAAGGGTCATTTCAGAAGGTTGGAGCTTGCCTTGTTTTCATTGCTGCTGAGCAGCCGTGAATTGATGTAGTCCTGCTGGGAAGGAATATGAGAAGAAGAAAAATAAAGTAGGAAGAACCCAGTGGAGGAGGGGACTAAAAAGTGATTTTATTTCTGGATTATACTTAGAGCTGCCACTTGATCTATTTTGCCATCTATCATTGCATTTTTCACTTCCCCCCCCCCCCCCTTTTTTTAGTATGTTTCAATTGGATTTATTATGCTTAACATAATTCTAAACTTGTGTTATGTATTCTAGCCAAATTTCCCCTATAAAGATGACACATACCCTTGTGATATTTACACCCCCAAAAATCACCATGTAATAGATTATTCTGAGCATACCTTTAAGTTACAAAAATACTTACACTGTACATTATAAACTATAAGCACTTGTGCCCTGATTCATGCTGTAAGTATGTGAAGTAAGCATATAGATTGTATAAAATGCTTCAAGTTAGGCTTGTATGCTTGCTGGTTTAGGAAATCTGAACACAAAAATAATACTCTGTAAACAGGGTTCATTTACACTACTGATATTTAGTGTGAATGAAAGTTTTTTCTAGCCACAGTGGTTAAACCGAGTGATTTTTCTAATCATTCAGGACTACAGCCTTGGGCTTTCGGTAGTCACCTCAAGCCTGCTTCTGGGAGCTGCAAGTTACACCATTTTTTCATATGCCTGTAAATAACAGGGTTTGGGGTTTGGGCTGAGCCGTGGCACCATGTGATCTGCTGCGAAGTCACAAGGTTACATCATTTTCTTGAAATTAGTCATGATCAGTCATTGAAAGCACTTCTAAAAGCTTGCTAGGGATCTCTCAGAATACTGGGAAAATTGCTTGTATAAATGTGAAGTGCAGCTTTCTCCCAGCCTTAAAGTGGACCCTATTTTAATATTTTCAGCATTCATTAGCAAAGCAAATTGTTTTTAAGGCTTCTTTCTAAAGTATGATGGTGAAGAGAGATGTTTCACAGGCTTAAGTGTGTTTCAGATTAGTTGGATTCATCTGTATGCAGATTAGTTGGCTTTAGTGCAGAGGCTGTAAATACCATAGGTTTGAATTGAAATCGACCCCAAGAGGGGGACGGGAAGCAGGGGTGAGTGAGTACTGATCCTATACATACTGTTCCAAACCTTACAGGGCACGGAGGAGAAACTTCACTACGTAAGAGAGAGGCTGAAAATGTAGAGGTTTGGGGAGGAGGTGTGTTGCTTGTGGATTTTTTTTTGTTTTGTTTTGTTTTGTTACTATTTTTTGTCCTTTGGTGATCAAATACTTGAAGGGATTTAGCTCACAATTTCCTCTTGGAAGCTGTGCTTTCCCATATTACTAGCCCTGTGCATGATTTTATGTCTATATGTTGTTTTATTTTGTCTTTTGTTTATCTGTTTGATTTTTGTTTATTTTAGAATTGCCACGAGCTGGAGAAGATGGACTTGGAAGAATGTGTTTTGGTGAGATTTAATATGAAAAGGAATATTGAATGTCCAGTGTAAGAATGCAGTGCCGATAAGAACATTAGCACTTTCAGTTAAATGTGCTTTGTTTTTTATTAATAGTGCTGTGTTTATGATAGTAAATAAAAATAACTATTGGGAAATTCTATACGGGGAAATATTTGAAGAGCAACAGGTGATTGGGTGTTTTCCAGAAATAACAGAACCTTCATCTGGTAGAGAGAGATCCTATCCGAGGGTTGGCCCTCCTGCTGTCTGTTGCTTACGGTTGTTTGGTTTCTTTTATTTCTAGATAACTGACAGCACATTGATACAACTTTCTATACACTGTCCTAAGCTACAAGCATTGGTAAGTTTAACTTTTTATTTGTGAACTTTAATACATACCTCCAAAACCACACATGTGCACAACTCCTTCAATGTAAAAACGAGCTGTTTGCTCTGGGTCTGGAAAAAGTTCCTGAGGTAGTATGACACTGTGCAAAATATATGCAAGTTTCATAAGTGTTCTAAAAGAAGCAGGTTACTCCTAAAATATTTACATGCATTGTGATAAAAAATATTACCAAATCAGTGAGTAATAACCAGAAAGCTTATTTTTTATGGTTAACATCCTTCATATTTGATTACTTAGTTAAAATAAAACTTTCCATCGGAAACTAACAGTACTCAGACCTTTATAGATACTCTTAAGTGTTCACTAATGGTTATCTTAGGGAGAAGAATGTTCTAAGTCAAATACTGAATAAATAAAACCACCCAGTGAAGATAAATGTAATCACTCTGTAATCAGTTTTGCATGCAAGCAGTTTTTCCCAAGGACTACATTTACATAGTAAATTATGGAAATTTTTTTGACCTAGACTTTTGAACGTAATTGGAGAGGATTGAGGTGCCTTCAGTGGGGTACCCTGCTGACTGTATTTCAAAGAACTGGTTTTTAGGGAATGGTTGCTTAGATCTTTCAGAACATCAGAAACCATTTCAGGCGACATAAATTTGGCTGTTCTTCAGTCAAGGTACTCCAAAATTACTAGATCGTCATTACAATAGAGGCTCCTGTCTTTAGAGCCAATTGTACCATAAGTGTAGATTTGTTACATACTACTTCAAATGTACCTGAGAGAACAAGTATCTTTATAATCTGTTCTTAGATGGGATTAAAGGAAGGTTTGCTGCTTCATTAATTAAATTGTCTTATGATTGGTTAGTGTTACTTACTCAGTGTTACTAAGGTAGCAACATGAGGAGAGATGGCTTTTAAAAAGGAGCTTCTTCACTATTTTTTTTATTGTTATTTTTTTTTATTTTTGCTTGTTAATTGTCCAACCTCATTTCTGTACCATAATTCTTAATGTTAAGCCAAACAAGAGTTGTCAGGAGATGTAGAGCCATTTATATGGGACACTTTCTGTTCTTTTAAGACAGATGTGTTTTCGTATTGTAACCCCAACCGTAACCAGTACTTGCAAGAGATCTTTTATACCAGTTCCACCAGTGCGTCACCAGAGATATCATAAAACCTGCTAACTTTCAAGTATTTTTCTCAACCTGCTCCTGTTTGCTGGCCTCTGTGTGTTAGCCCATGGACGGGGAAGTGTGGTATTGGTAAAATAACATACCTTTTCTAAGGGAACCAGAAAAATATATCTTTTTTGTTGATGTGTATATCCTGTGTGTGGGAAGGATACATACTCAAAGACTGTGAGTGAACAGTGATGGCTGAGAATTACAAGGAAAGAAGAAACAGACTAGCAGGTGCCGAATACCCTACGTGAACTCATCTTGATACTTCAAATGTGAAATCACGTACTGTTGATGGTTCTGTGAACTCTTGTGTAGCTGTGCTTTACCATATGTTTAGGTATATTTGCAGTTTAAGCCAATATTTTGGAGTTGCAGAAATCAACT
The DNA here is from genome assembly GCF_000699145.1 of Aptenodytes forsteri. Lineage (NCBI taxonomy): Eukaryota > Metazoa > Chordata > Aves > Sphenisciformes > Spheniscidae > Aptenodytes > Aptenodytes forsteri. The sequence continues at coordinate 165,233 of NW_008794545.1, forward strand.
TTGAATTTGTTTCTTGGTGTTTGGAGACTCAGCAGATGGTGGAAATAAGCAAAAGCACTGTTAGACCAATTATAACTGTTACATCTTCATCAGTATCAGAGCACTCAAATGCTTTATTACTTACTGGACTTAAGACGTAATTTCTGGTGAAAGTGTTTTAATAATTGTACATTCAAATTATTAGAGGAAACTGTGAAATACTCATGATATTCCTGGAGATGAGAAAATAATTGAATTCTTCAGTGAAGTTGGTCATACTGTTTCTTACCGTCACAGTATATCATGCCATATTTGATCTATACACAGCATTTAGTGTGTATTAACAAAAAAACAAATTTGACCCTATCTCTCTTTTCTAAAGATTTCAAGCAATTGTCTTCGTAAAATTCCACATTATTAACATGTTCTAACAGGATTATGAAGTCAGAAAAATCATGTCATTTAATACAAAGTATGTATCATTTGGCATATTTGTTTTACAAAGTTCTGTGAACTCAGCTGTACATCCTGTATTGTCCTTTCAGCACCAAATACAGTGTCTCAGGAAAGCTGATTTTATAAGCTGCTTACTTCCTGGGACAGAAAACTCTTAATTAGCCAGCAGACTGCTGCTGTAGCCGACAGCTTCACATAACCTCCTGTCCTTCCTTGAAACAGCAGGTCTATTATAAATGTTCTTTAACCCTGCAACTGCTGATGGTTTCCAGGCTGTGAGCCAAATCAAATGCTCAGAACACGTACATAAAGAAAGTAGGTATAGGAGGGAGCTTAAATATTTGAAGAGTTGATAGACTTGCAGAATGTAAACTGTCATAAGATAAAACGCTGTTGATAGGGGCAAGCGCTTCATTTCTGTTGCCTTTTGGAGACCGTGTGCCCCAGTTGTGGTGTTGCTTGGAGTCACTGCCAGCTGCTCACACTCGGTGAGTGAGTAAAGTTGGACCAGCTGGAGCTGAAGGGAAGCTGCCGGGGTGGCTCCTCATCAAACCCGAGGGGAGTTGCAGACCTGTCTCCCAGCCTCTTCTCTGGTTACTTGTTCATCCTGTTCAGCGAAGGTGAAAAAAAGTTGAGGGGCAAGTTGCTCTAAAGGGCAGGACAGACCCTGTGTGTCTGGTAGCAGGCAAGAAATGCTCGTGACTCTAGCTGAGGTAAAATGAGGGTAAGCCATGGTTGGTAGTCCTCAAGCTTCCTTGTCAGGCTGAAGTAAAAGGAGATAGATGTGTTGTACCCAGAGAAGGGAAGGATTACTTGTTTGATTCAGATGATTGGCAGAAGGTACTTTTGAGCACTACTGTTAGCTTGTGCAGCGTTAAAAAGGGCTTTTGGATTGCTGCAAGTGTTTCTTCATCAGTTGCTGTCTGAAAAATACTTGTGGCAAGGAAATGCTACTTCAGAACCAGTCACCATTAGACTTAGATACAAGAACAGGCAAGACACAGGGCTGAGCAGAAAGCAGGGAGCTCGCTCAGAGCCCAGGGCGAGAGTAGTAAGAGTTCATAGATCCTGCACATTTCTAGTGCAGAAGACTTGAGAGCATTCATTTCACTGGTGACAAACAGTGGTTTTTAAGCCCCCTCCGAGGAAAGTCTGTTTCCTGTTGTCGTCATCATCATTGCTTCTCTGGAAGTCATGAATTCCCTAACGGAACCAGGAAACTGCTTTATGTGGTGCCTCTGCCTGAGATGCTGCAACTTCTTCCATGCTCTTGAAATTCAAGGGAGTAAAAAAATAAGCTAAAGAGAAGCAGAATTTTTTAGTTTGTTATGCTGACTGTTGCAGAAAAGACCTGCTCCTGCAGCTGTACAAGATGTTTATTACTCCTTGTATGTACAGCCTGGGATGCTGAGCGCTCACGGTTTTCCTGAAATCATCATTTGGCAGATCAAGTCCAGTCTGATCGTTCTTTATCTGTGTGGACTTGCACAGGCTTGGTCCTGGCGGTATGTATGAAAATGTGGTAGCTGTGAAACAGTAACTCCTGTCAGTAGATCCTCATCTGTTCCTATATGTTCTTGATCGTCCTTTAAAGTTGTCTCCTGTTTCTGGCGTGGCAGGTGTTGTTTGCACCCATTGGTAATGGAGGTGCGTGACAATTGGCACAGAATTTCCATGTTCATAGAGAGCAAAGGGGCCTGAGGAGTTTGCCGGCGATGCTTGTTTTGGGACTCTACTTGTTTTGAAGCAAAGTTAAAAATAAAGTACAGCCCTTTTGTTAAGCAGAGCCGTTTCTTTTGTTATTCTTCTGGATTTCAGCTGTACGCTCTTTGTAACTGTTTAACCACTAGAACAAAGGAGGTTGAAGAGGACTTCTGAGGTTTAGAGGATAGAGTAACTTAGGACTGAGTGATGTCGTTAACTGTTTGCCTCTCCGTTTTAGAGCTTATCTCACTGTGAATTGATCACTGATGATGGGATTCTTCATCTGAGCAACAGTACGTGTGGTCACGAGAGGCTGCAGGTCCTGGAGCTTGATAACTGTCTTCTCATCACTGACGTGACTCTGGAACACCTGGAGAACTGCCACAACTTGGAGAGAATTGAGCTGTATGACTGTCAGCAAGTCACACGAGCTGGAATCAAACGAATCAGAGTACGTGTTTGCTGACTTGCTCTGGCGGGAATGCCCGAGCTGTTGATACTGCCTGAGATTGTATGAATCCTGCAGATGTCCCAGGCAAGGGAGGATGGAAAAAGAGAGTCTGAACGTTGTTCTGCTAGGTCCCCATCTCTAGGGACTAAACATAGCTTTTCTATATGAGCCGTCATAATTGTCCGATTCTGTTTATAACTCATGACACTTTTGCTGTTGGAATGGCGAGTGCTTTTCTTCTGCTTTCTGTATTTTTTCAAATACAGGCTTCTGTGTTTTTAGGATTGTGTAGTGGCGTTCTTTAATTCTCCTAAAATACACGTTAATACGCAGTGCCAATAGTAAACCATCTGCGTGGAGATTTCAGTTAATGGGCTGTAGGGCCGTTAGGCCCTGGAATCCAGCCACAAACTCTTCTTCTCCGTGTACCTCCCCCGTTAGGTCAGGGACCGCCTACCTTGGGGGGGCAGCGTTTAGCCGTACTGTTACAACTCGTCTGCAGCTTCGTATCCCAGATTCGTGTCCAAACACTTTTGCAATTGGAAAGCTCATCCCTGATAGCGGTTACCGAGGGCAGATGCCCTGTTCTATTCCATGCTGCTTTCTAGGATGAGAGAAGCAGGGAATATGGGAGACAAGACACAGACGAGTTTCTCTGCAGTAGCCAGGGGTCCATCTCTCCCCTGCAGCAGAACACACGCCTCTCTTCATAGAGGGCTCTCCAGGCTGATCGGTGCTGTACTGGGAAATAAGTGGGAACCCTGAGCAGGTGAGTGCCCAGACGTCAGCATGCCTTCGCTGGATGGGACGTGAGAATTACGTGTCAGGAGAAGACAGCTTGGATAGTACCAAGCGTATAGATGGTTTCTTCGTAGCTAACCAATCTTAATGAGAGCTGACCTGTTGGCAGTAATTGAGGCGTACTGCTTCTTTTTACTAGTTATGTTTATTTCTCTCCCATTATAATGCAGACTTTTCATCCGCAGGCTCACCTACCTCACGTGAAAGTTCATGCTTACTTTGCTCCAGTAACTCCCCCTCCTTCGGTAGGAGGGAGCGGACAGCGCCTCTGCAGATGCTGTATTATTCTTTGACAGTAAGTGCAACCACGCAAAGTTTGTTGTTGTTGTTGAAGAAAAGAATGGGACTGCAAGTCAGTGGAAGGAATTGGTTTCCTGACAGTCCTGATGGTGGTGTTTGGTCATCCAGTTTTGTGACAAGAAAAGCATTTTTTTCCAGGTAAAAATCTTAACGTAATGTGCAGCTGTGGATTAAGTTGGTGATGCTTCGGTTTGTATTAGTAACTCCTTCCTTCTGTTGGCATGAGAACTGAAGTACCGTGTAAAATGTGGGGGCATTTCAGCTAGCAGCTACTTGGTGAAAGTTCACTAAACGTGGAAGTTAATTTGCATTTGTAAGCACGATTCAGTGTGAAGTTCTAACGTAACGTGGGGCTTGAGTCCGACACACCAAGGAACTGAACCTGCTGTTCTGTAATATACACGAGAGATTAAATACCAGGTTTAAGGACAAATCGGCTTTAGCAGATGTTGACCAAAAAATGCAAGGTAATCATGAGCTCTTAGAGCAAAACAGCTTATACTTTTTCATGATTCAGCTTCATATTTAATTATGTAACAGGACATAATAGGTAATGTCAAAAGGTAAGATAGTACCTCAAGTTAACTATATAAATAGAAACACGAGTTTTCAAGTTTTTGAACTTGGTTCAGTTGAACTATGTATTAGTATAAAGCTTGCCTGTCACTGAAGCACGTTTTATGCCTAATGCCATCGGCCTTTAAAAGGGGTAAGAAATCCACTCTGGTAGAGCGTGTGCACTCTACTGCAATTGGCTGCCACACTCGTGTGTGGTGCTTACTATAATGCCATTCCTCTGTGTCCTCAGTTACCTCCTCAGTTTGTAAGGAAAGGGATGCAGCGGCTCTAGGAAGAGGGGTGTATTCTTCATGCTTTTCTACAGACGAAGAATGGAAACCAGGTTCAGTTACAGGAACTGTGATGGAGCGAGGAATTCAGTTCAAGCTGTTTGTCCCACCCGTTTTAGGGACACAGCAAGCAGCTGGGCAAATAAATCTGCAGGCAGGAGTTGAACCAAACCAAACCTGTGGTTTTCAAATGTAGAAAGCCAAACTCTTCACATTTGGGTTATTTAAGAAGCTGTCAACTTCTGAGTGATGATAATAATAATAATAAAATCTATGTATTAACTCTTCAGGCCATGCTTTCATCCTTAGTTTTTCAGTGCTATAGAGGGTTAGATAAATAAACTTTTTTATGTTAAGCAACTTAATTATCTGAGATAAACTACTCAACAGTTCAGAAAGCTTTTTTGTGTAAGAGTGATTGTGTGTGTGTGTGTGTATGTTTTAAGAGTTCAGGGCCTGTGTGTTTACTGAAAACTAATAGAAATACTGGCTTAAAAAGCAGTTGGAGAAGCTGCTATGGGATAGTACTGCAATTTCCCCTCAAAATTTTAAGCTACTTTTTAAGAGGAGTGTGAACATTAGAAGAGAGACTTTTATGGACAACAGCGGCTGTGTTGTGTTCGTGCTTCACACATTCACAGACGATGGGGACAAGGTCTCAACTTAGAGGATAAATGACAGATCGGAGTGCAGTACATGCATTTCTTTACTACTACAAAATAAGCCAATCAGGGCTTGTTTTGCACAGAAGTGGAGGAGTGTTGTTACAATCATACTTAGAGTTCCATTAAGATACTGCTGTAATGGAGAGTTTTAAGCAAATTTTATTCTCAACTGTACCAGGAAAGCCACTGGTACCAGTATGTCAAGATGTGTTGCCTTTTGTTGGCTCATTTTTTTTTCTAAGAACATAATGTAAGTCTATCACATTAAAGATGTACAAAACCAAATGGAACCTACTCTGATATAGGACTCTTAAATAAACAATCAGCTGATGTCAAATTTGAATTTGTTTCAATTATTTCAAGTTTAACTAAGTTTTCTATTAGGAGCAGAAGACCTACGTGCGTGTGTCGGGTGCAGGATAAACTACAGAGCTGGCTTGCTTCCATTATTTACCTTTACCTACCATTATTGCTAGGGTAGGTCTCGCAGTTAATCTAAATCTTAACCACAGAAGTATTGCTAATGTGTGTGTGTGGGGGGGGAAGTAAAAAAAAGAAAGCACATTTACTGGTTGTGGGGAAGTAAAAAAAAGAAAGCACATTTACAAAATTATTGAAAAACATTTATTATACTTAAATTGAAATGTGTACATCTTATTAAAAAACAAAAGCGATTTGCTGGTGCCATAATTTAATTCCAATTTCAAGTGAGCTGGACAAACTACTGTACAACTTTCAATATTCTTTAAAATTAGATATTTGGATACTTTCCAATCAAGGATTTTTCCACTTTTATAAAACGTTTGGATTTGAATACGGTGTGAGCTGAAAAGACACAAGTGTGTCAGTTCAAGAAAATACCAGGACCAAACAATACCCAAAGATGAACAACTTATAGGCAGAAATGTTTAAGTACATAAAATTTTACTTTCAGTGCAGAAGAAACAAAAATAGGAAAGAAACTCTAGCTTTGATGAATTTAAATTTTCAAAATGCTACAGCTTTTAAGAGCTTTTCTGCTAAGCACTCGAGCCAGTTATGAAAGAGGGAACGAAAAAAAATCAAAGTTGCTTTTTTACATGCTGTAGTCGTCGTTTACCTTGAACACTGCAGCAGAAAAAGCAAACTATTCCCAAGCTTTTAAGCCAGAGATGAAGGTGGAACTTTTCAAAGGCACAAAACAACAGCTGTGAAACTGTCACTTAATACCTTGTGAAGTGGTCCCCTCTAAGTACCTAACCAGTTGAAACTTAATGTTAACATAGGAAATGCTGTGCCGTGTCTCTGCAAAAAATACCCAAAATATTGAAAAAGCACATTGCCTGTTTCAAAGAAAAGTAAATATTTGGTCATAGGGAAGAGGCACTGTAACAGCTGTAGGGTATGGATCGGAGGGGGAAGAAAGGTCAACAGAAAAGGTAAGAAAGATACTTGTCCATAATAGCAACTACAGCAAGGCATCTACCTGCTGGTGAGGAGACTAAAACGATGTATGTTTAGTGTTTCTTAAGCAATTTACTTGATGTTGCTGAAAGCTATGACAGCCCCGTGGTGCCAGTGGGTCATCTTCCCTCATCAGCATAATTCCACTAAGTCGGTCATAAAAATCCACCTCTCACTGCTAGTATTTTTAAACCCACAATTTTACGAGCAAAGAGTTAAACTGCAGCAGTGCTCCGCAGAGAACCTAGGAAACTAAACATAAAGGATGCATAGGCAATTCTTTTCCATTAAATTTGTTAAAGCAAAACACAATTACTTGGTACCCCATAGGATTTATATTAATCCCTCCAATAAGGTACTATTGATAATGCAGTTTGCTGCATGCATATATTGCATCTGTCTAGGGCTTCTTAAAAGCCCTGTTCTGGCATTTACACTTCTTACATACACTCTTATACACAATTTACACGGGAAGCTGTTTTGACAGCTTTACTCTCGAAGACCCGACAACCTGATCACGATCAGCTGAACTACTCATCTCCACACGGATTAATATGTGCTCTGCTAACATCAAAAAAATAAAACCAGCATAAGGTACAAGCACGTAATAGACAAACTGGCACAGAAAGGTAAATGCCCCAAAATGAGTTTACATTCATCTCCAACTGGATACAGAGAATAGAAAAGCAACAGTGCTTTGCTTCTAGAAACTGTATCTACTGGCCGTAATTTGCCTTGGTTCAGTAAAGGGCAAGCACCTTTGCTTACATTGTCTTCCATGCCTGTACATAAGCTGTCATGGCATTATACCTCTCATGAGGACACTTAGCTATGGCAGTGATAAGAAAGTTCACCTATCAAACAGCTCATTAGAAAGGTCATTTTGTGTTTTCAATATGAAACATCTTATACGGTGAAGTTAGATCCTAAGGTTTTGGATGATCTTCATAAGCTTTAGGCAGGACTTCATTCTGCGTTGGAGTATCAGTCTAGCAGTTGTGTGACATCACTTCAAAATTATATGGAAGCCTTCACCATTTTCAGCTGAAAAAGAAAAGAAGTGTCAGAACCATAAATAGACGAGCCAACGCACCAAAACATCAAAGCATGGACTTGGTTTTTACTGTGTAGAAGTAGTTCGTTACTACTCTGAACTATTAAACTTGAAACATGCGAAGTATCAGTAGCCTGCTAGTCAGACTAAACGCTTGAAGAATAACTAACTTCTTAAAATCTCTTCGGTTTGCAGTTATTTCTGAACTCTTCCTACTACACATTAAACCCACCTCATTTGACAGTGACAGTTAATATCATAGAAGGAAGTTAACTTCTGCAAGACCAATATAAATCCTTAGCGTATGTTTTTAATCATCTCTTTTGTGATGCTCAGCCTTGAACTAGAAAGCCAAATGGAAATAGTGTTAATAAAAAACCACCACCTGTGGATTTTATGCTTAGAAGCTAGCAGTACCACCAAAAGGCTTAACAACTGAGATGAATGGGACTCTAACAATCACTAACCATGTGAATAGATTGTACGCGACACAGAACACTTAGTTTCAAGTTAGGATGCTGATAAAGTGAAGCAGACTTTAAAGATACAGCTCATCTACAGGAAAAACAGAGCTTTTAAAAAGCTCCTACTTGTGCTGAACAAAAACGTTACAACTGACAATTTGTAATTGGATCTTCAAAGTTGGGACCGTTTCTGTAGGTAAAATTTGCACGGAGTCAAACTTGTCCACTGGTTATAGCAATTTCCTGGCACCTTTTACCAGAAATAAACTGGACTCCTAGGAAGGCGTGGGATTCATCTCAAACACCTGGTGTTTCAAGGGGGGGACTCACAACACACATTGAGGAAGCCTGAACAACAATGTTTGTGGCCCAAGGTTGGCTGCATCCCAGCTGCACCGCATGCGTACAACTAAGATGATTCCGCCCATTTGACAGCATGGGCTGGGGCGGAGGAGTTTGTTCTGTGAATGCTCCCGTTCAAGTCTACTAGTCGATGCTAAACAACGGCCTTACGAGAGCGAGTCTTTGTTAGGCAGAGGAAACGCGCTGTAGCCTTCCCAGCAAAACAGCCACGTCCTGCCTACAGCAACAACCTACTGAAGATGATTATTTACTAGCAATGAGAGAACAGGATTTTATACTCAGTTCTGCCAACTGTCGGGACTCGGTTACCATTTCAGAGGTACTACTTCCAGGATTATTATTTTTTTTTTAATTATTCTGAAACATCACCATTCTCGACTATTACTAACAGCATGCACTGTTTGGTGATGGTTGACTGAACTTTAAATGAGGTTTGTTACCGAGTGCTGCACTGGTTCTGAACCGAAAGCTTGGAGAAAGGACTGAGGTGCTACGCAGAGGCTGAAAGGCCTGGCTAAGAGAGGAGGAACTCATGGATATTTTCGGCCACTACTGTATGCAGATTTTTGTTTTGTTTTATTTCGCAAGTCAGCCTTCACTGGATCTGCCATTACTCTTTGCTTGGTGAAGTTTTACTAGAATAGTACTCTGCTTTAAAGGTGGCTCCTTGGTAGAATAAACAATCATGTTTTAGACTGTCAGAAAAGACACCGTACCTTTTATTGTGGTGAATAAGAAACAACTCTCATCTTGAAAGTTTTGAACCATCTGAAAAAAAAAAAAGAAGTTTTGAGTGTGACCCGAGTATGACCAATGCAAAAAATAAAGACACCGGATATTCAACACAGCCTTTTATAAGCAGTTGCGTATTTTTGGTTTTATTCAGCAAGTGACAAGCATATACCAAATTAAATGAAAATACATTACTGTCAAAATACTGCTTGTTAATCATGTGACAACCAGTTGGGAGCCCTATTACTGTTGGCTGTGTTTTTGGAACTCTAAATATGTGTAGCAGATGCTTGAATAAGCCGAGTTCAACAGTATTTAAATGCTCCCTGCCTTTGGGCATGTTCAAAAGAAATACATACTAAGTAATTACTGTGGCATGTCAGAACTATATAGACCAGTTGCCCTTCTCTTCTCATAATTTGAGTTTATTCAGGTAGAGGAAGAGTGACATTTAAAGGATCCTACTGCTCATTTTAATGTAAAGGAAAAAATACTCAATGTCTGAAAATACTAGGTTGCATTATCGAACAGAAAAAACAGTAATAAAGAAGCAAGCTTAAGAAAACCCTCCATTCTATTTAATTCGTAAGTACAATTTGTCAAGAAAATAAAATTTCCATTACCTGATCACTAACAAGAATGTGGATACCTGTGGGACCCTGTCTGTAAACCTGGTTGATCTGATGCAAAGGAATATTAAATGCCAAAGCAAGCTTGCGTGTGACTTCTGAGGCTGCCATTTCTTCTAAGTAGATTGCATGATAAACTACAAGAAAAAAAATATATTTAAATAAGCACGGTACTAATTGATAACTAATTGATAAGTAGCTGTATGAAAAAATCTGAATTTGTTTATACCCCGGGCTTTAAAAAATTTTAAAAGCTAGAAACCTTTACTTTACTCTCCCCCTCTTCTCGCTAAGAAGCATGAACTGCCATGACTCTTCTTTCAAGGTAAAGTCACAGGCACACCTCCCTGACAAGGGGGAGGCTTCTGTTTGCTCTGATACCAAAAGCAGCTTCCACATTTTTTCCTGTATCCTGCACAAAAAGGCACAGCAATGCCAAACAGACTTAAATGGCGCTTCAGAGAGTCACCTAAAGATGACTTTGGAAGTCCTTTTGGACCGTCTCAAAAGAAGCAGGGAATACGTCTGACTTACACCACTACACTGTTGCTTTAAATAAGGATGTAGGTTTTTTTTTTTTTTGGTAAAGAAAGCCTTTATCAACTGTCTGAATAAATTTCTTACAGATCATCTCAGAGCTGAAGGGTGGCGGGGCGGGAACGCAACACCGCAAACAAACAGAACAGTAAGACAAAGCAGCTATTCAGTTTGATGCTGTATTTACAGCTCTATGGCTTTAATAGTGCTAGAAGCCCTTGGCAGCTCCATGTTTGCACATTCTTCTGTCCCAAACCAAAGACTGGAGATATCCAGAGGGAAAATGTGTATTTGGCAGAGATAGTACCCTATTTACAGATCCTCCTCCACCTCAATTCTTGCATGGAAAATACACAACTACTATTATTACAGCAGCAGCCTATACAGATTTCAGTTGGTTGGGGAGGGAGGTCTCGTCACTCAAGAGCAAGAAAAGAACCATTTCAAACAGCTCCATTCTCTTAATTGTAAGATTGACACGGATTTACAATTAAATATTAAGTTCCCATCTGTGTCGAAACAACAGCTATCTCTCAGGAAAATAATACTGAAATCACGAGCCCGTACGCTGCTTGGCTGTTTTTCCTTGTCCAAGCTCTACCAGTTTTAGTTCAGTTGCACAGAAAATGACAGCAAAACCTAACTGACAATGGGAAAGAATCTAAGCGTTTTATTTACGGGCATTTATTGGGCATGGTGGTGTTGGGTTGACGGTTGGACTCGATGATCTTAGAGGTCTTTTCCAACCTTAATGATTCTATGATTCTATTTGCGCGCAGCTTTTACATGCACCTACATGCATCTGGTTAATACCTTAGCTGTAACAACATAGCACCGCTAGTTTGAGAGCTCCTTAATTAATTACCATGTAACTACAGTTAGTTTTATCAATGGACTGAAAAAAAAATCAGTGATTTAACCTCGAGAGGTTTTAAGGTTCTGCTCATCCCATGCAATGTTAAAACAGCAATGTTGTTCTGAATACAACTTCCTATGGTTTCTCTGTATACACCAGAAACAGAAACTCTGCCTCCTCACTATTTTTCTTTCTTCCTTCCCATCTACCTTGTTTTAGACTTTTTAAGACACAGAAATGGTATGCTAAGAGACCCCCTATGCGCCATACCGTATATTGCACCATTGCTGCTATCGCCATTGCCTGCATCTTGTCTTTCCAGTTGTATGCTCCTTAATGGCTCCTGACAGACATAGATTGTTAAACGGGGCCTAACAGACCTGCAATTCAAACAAATCACGTGTCAGAGAAAAGGTTACTTGCCCTGGAAATACGGAAACTGATATGCCGCAAATGTAGATTTGTTGTGCGTAACAGTATATGTGAAATGTTTTCTTTCACTGACCAAAAAAACCCAACCACCCACAAAATTAATATAATGGTAAGTGGTCTCTCAGATGCTACCGCATTTTAACAAAACTTCCATCAATTCCGAGTTCATCAAGACGCTGCTTGTTGGAATCCTGGAACATAACTACTGAGTAACGATGACGATTCTTACAAAGGTCAATGGTAACAAATACCCATTTCAGTCAGAATCGGATACATCAGTTGGGATGCTGTCTGTGTTAGCATGCCACACTTGTAACCTCAGAAGGCCTCGGGTTGTTCTTAGCTCCCCTAAGCGAGGAGTTTTGTGTCTTGGCAACAAATCCATCTGTTTCCAAGAAGTCGGCAGTGCCCAACTGCATTGGTAGCAGCCTTACAGCCTGCCTCTGAACTCGTCAGTGCCTGCGTCTCATCGGGGGTCTGCCCTGAAGGCGTACCCAGGAGGCTCTTTTTAAACATGCTGCTGCCAATTCCTGAGACAGCTCACCCAGGCATCGGGGCCCATCCTGACACTGACTTCCCAGAGCTCCCAATTCTAAGGACGGGGGATTCTAGTAACCGACAGAACAAAACCCACTCAACCTCACATTCGATGTATTACCTGGATTTCAGTGCATTATATAGCCGAATTCCATCGGCTGGACCACAGATTTGTACCAGGTCTTCTCTTGTCAGCTTTAATAAATCAGCACCTGGAGAAACGTGATTGTATGAAGTTTATTTTAGAACATCTATACTTTTTAAAATAAATCGTATGTTCATTTAAGCCAAGAATAACAAACTCCACCATTATAAAAATGGAATCCTGCAAACACAAACAAGCAAGTAAAATTTAGAGTAGGCCCTAGCTGGCACTAAGGAAAACCGACCAATTTTCCAAAGGTGGTTAGTTTCACTTGACAGTGTTCACACCTTCAAAAAAGTACAAAGTCTGCGAGGCACACAGTTTTGGTAGAGACAGATGATTGTTCTATCCAGGCAATGGCTTAAATGACTCAAAGTTTTGACTGACACCCAGGTTAATGTATTTTAGACACACAGAAAATACAGAGCCAAGACATTTGATGGTTTCTTGCATGCAATAACATGCAGTGACACTCCATGAATCATCCCAGACATTCAGCTAATGCATCGTATCCTCTATGCACTTAAGTTACCACAATGCACTCATTTATAGAAGATGCTGCTAAAGGCTGGCATAACTAAATCAGTGTGGTCAAATCAGTAAATCAGCAGCGTATGGGGTATATCCAGGTTATGGGATGCTTCCAACCAAAAGCGGGGCTTTTTTAAATGATCCTGGGAATAAGTGGTCTGTGAAAACAACTGCTTCCCCGAACATGTACTTTAGAAAAAGAAGCTGCAATGAAAGATACTAAGCAGATCTAGACACAAAATGGAAGGAAGGATCCTTCTTAGAAGCAGCATGGGTGTCAACAAAGAAAACGGTCTGAAAAATCAGCCACTGTAATAGATGAGTGGGAGGACAGGAAAAAAAAAGATAGTCTTTATTCATGAAAATACTCCATAGACGATCGAGGAATGCATAGGTAAAAGCCAGCAAAAATAATTTGTCATCATAGCCCTTAAGTACTGTAATAAAAAAACCCACCACACCTGAAGAAGTACTAAAAAAGCTACACTACACCTCTTGCTTCAAAGAAAATCTGTCAGCCAGCCACTATTTGACTTCTATAAACATATAAAGATAATGATGAAAAAGAAGAACTGCTTTAAAAGTTTTCCAAGAGTCTTTGTCAGAAATCTGGTACTGAAGTTTACCGAGAAAGCTTAGCAATCACGATACAAGAAGCACAGATCAAAAACTAACCAGCAGCAGAAGAATAAATGGTCAATTTCCAACACTACAAGGGTTGACTATAAAATATTGTGCTTTTCCATCAGGGTCCATGGTATTCAAAAGAAAATCGTGTCACTGATTAACTAAGGAGCCGTAGTGTGTCAGTCTTGATGAGCTGGTAGGTGCTGTTGGTTCCAGGGAAGCTTGCGGCAGTGCTGCCCGCTGACGTACAAGAACAGGTTGCTTTGCTAGAAGGCGTACTGAGCCACACCGAGGAGGGAATCCCAGGACGGCACCAATTTGTTTTTTCCCTCAAAGAAATCATGTTCTTGTGTACCAAAAGCTGCAGTTTTTCCAGAGGCCTCACTATCATCTCGAGGTCTGGTCAGTTTTTATTTGGAGAAGTCATACTGCCTGTGCATAGGAAAACATCGTGGACCCCTGGGGTCTCAAAACCGTAGTTATTTTTGTTGTATTACTATATTATTATTAGCAGTAGTTTACAAAATTTTAGTTATTGCTGCCCATATTGATGTCACCGGAACTATACATAAATTACTTTTACCAACACCACGTTTCCATAGTGTTTGCTGAGGAAGGTGCTGCAAATACTGTCTCATTCATTAGTGAGATTGCAGAACTTCCTTTCTCAGGCTCGGATGACACCTTCACAGCTTGTTCAGAAAGGCTAAATGTGAGCTTATTTCTCAGAACTTGTACATCCTAGCAGAAAACAGTATGAATTTTAGGCACAAAACATTAGGCAACAGCAAACAGAATTAATTAGCTACAGAAAAGACAAAACTTCGAGTCTTACAGATTTCAAGAATGCCACCTTAGAGAATCTGTACTTTCGGCCTTGACCGATCGTGGTCTTGACCAGGGAAGATGCCTGGTACAAAGGGAATTCTGGCAGAAGCATGAGCTAAGCTAAGAGGCAGAGCGTAGGAATTATTCATCAGATTCTCCCCATCAGGTCTCACCAAAGAAAACCGAGAAGGAATTTTACTCATGGTGTGTACTGTGTCATCCCGCTCTGCACAATTACATGGAGGATTAAAGAAGCAAACAGCAAATCACAGCCCCAGATGGTGCATCTATTGCTGTTTCTTGCTTCCATACATACAGTGGAAACTACACTGACACACGTTTAAGGAAGAGCAATCATACATTCTGCTGAAATGAAAAAACAAAAACAACAAAAAAAAGAAAAATACATGTAGGTAAAGGCATTCTCCTGTTGCGTGGCACTGAAGCAGAGTTCGATACAAAAAAGAATTTGTCATTTCTGTGAATAAGACGACTATTCACAGCTTCAGAGTTTGGAAGGATGAAAGCTTTATATACTACCATTAAATTTAACTCCTAAGAAAAGATGTAACATGGGGCAGATGTTAGCAATTTCTTGCACCTTCTTTGAGATCTGGCTGCCATTAGGAAATGGCATAGCAAAATAGATGGCCTGCTGGTCTGGCTCACCAAATCCATTTATTTTTCTCAAAGGACTAATCAAGGTTAAAATGATTTTGTGAACTATCGTCAGAGAAAAAAACCTAGCTTCACTTTTGGGTGTTAGGGTGAATTTGTGCAAAACACAACTAGAAAAAAAATGCCTTTCAATGCAAATTGGACATTTAATAAGTAAATTAGTAAATTACAATAAATATTGATGCCATTTTGTTCTTAGAGAATTATTTTCCCACACAAAACTTGCTCACTAACACAAAGAAAGACTCTAAATAAAAAAGTAAACTATAGATACCTGAGAAATTTGAAAAAAGCCTCGTATAGGTAGAGAACCTATGCTTGAGCAACCATTGCTGAGTTTCCTGGATTGTGGCTGAAGGATGAAGCTGCTGTAAGAAATAAGATCAAATATGATAATTTGGATATTAAAAAAAACCCCAAAACCATTAAAAAAACCTCCCTCAGTTAAACACTTCCTCAGTACCTATTAATATCAAGGTATGTATAAATCAAATGTTCTGACACAAATATACAAATATAGGTGTGATCAGTACCAGAAAGCAAACACTCACATCTCCAGACCCTTGAGAGGTTCCATCTCCTTGATGATTTGGGGAGGAAGAATTGCTACAGATAGAAAGGGGGGGGGGGGGGGGAGGAAAGAAAGTATTACTAGAATTTTATTACGCAAAATGTTTAAGCATTGCTGAAAAATAACTTGCAATTCCCAAAACAAGAAATATCACTGTTGAAAGACAAATTAAACGCTGCATAGAGTGAAACACAAGTTAAGCTCAAGAGAAAGATCATCACACTTCAATATGCAAGTCATCTGGTTCCTATTCTGTGTATTCTTCATCATCTGGAGAAGCAGCTTTACCAACACTCACGGGAGGTTATAGGGCCACTTATCTGTCTTAAAGGGTGACTGAGGAAGAGGTAGTAAAATGCAAGGCAGACAAAACAGACAATACCACTATAAATCATTCCTTGATCACCCAAGTTTAATTACAGTAGTTTCATTAATGCCTCAATACAAAATGTTTTTACCAATACAATTTCTGTTGAAAAGCTTGTAAAGATTATTGCTGGGGGTTTTTCTTGCAAATTATATTAACTGTGTATGAGGGGAACGAAGACTGTTCTTACTGAAAAAAGCTAAATAGTTTCCATAGACAAGGACTAAGTTAGAATAGTTAAAATGTAAAGTATTTGTTATATGGCAAAGGACAAGAAGAAAAGTTTCCAGCTATGTATAGTGAGAAAGAAAAATGTTGCAGCAGAAGTAAGTATGTTATAATTGAATCACATGATGTAAGTGTCAAACTCTAAAATAAACATATAGGTCAAAACAATCTCTCATTCCTCAGTGGAACCAGAAAACAGTTGCAAGCTCCTAGATTTACTCAGAAAACACTTTTGAATAAGCCTCATTTTAAAATGTTATCTTTAATTAGGATACAGAAAAGAAACCTACCTGTCTGGGACACTGTAGGTATTATGCTGAGCAGAGGTAAAAGTTGGAGCAGGAGTAGGACTGTTGTTTACAAATGTTGTAGGAGTATCAGGCCATGGTGAGCACTGAAGATAAAGAATTAAAACTTGAGTTTCTCTTGACAATACATTTTTTACTCTGATGCACAGTTCTTTCATTTAAAGCCAGGGTTTTTTCCACAGAGAATTTTGATTTGTAATTCCAAATAAAGATTCCCTCCATCCCACACATTACATGCACATACTCCAGGTAAAAATCACTTTTCTTTTATCTTGTTCTTTCAAGAAGACTCCTATTTATACTGTCTTCTGTTGACAAAGTGAAAGTTTTAGTGGTGGAACTGACAGAAGACCTGTACAGATTACTCAGTTTAAAACCAACCCACCCCAAGCCATCTGCTGAAAAAACTTCTTTCATCCTAAAAGGGATGAAGGGACTGTTTAAACTGCAGGTATCAAGACTTGGCAATAGCTGTTCACCAATAGTAAGCAAAACTATGAAGCTAGATTTCACCTTGGGGATAAATTTAATGCACCTGCCTTGACAGCAATTACATACAAATGGAATTTTCAGTAGAAATTTTGTGAATTGAAAATTTTTATGAATTTACTGCAGGACTAAAATGATGCTTACATGTACTGCCTTCTCTAAACTGCTTGGTAAACTGGAATTTTTATACACAAATTTAAGTCATCACAAGTATATGATGAGCCAGCTGTCCAATTTAGTCAGTCTTTTTTTGGATATTTTTTAAACCACCATGATAAAAGTCCTTCAAAATGAGACTAGCTTTTAGTGTTTCCAATACCATTGCAAATTCAGTATTTTAAAGAAAAATAAAAACCAAACAGATTTTGGTATGTTCAAAGACAAACGGACAGGATTAAAACAAGCAAACTGCCTAAGATAAAGTAAGCTAAGCCCATGCCTGTTAAAACAACAAAGATTTCTGATATACTTATCATGCACCAGCTAAATACCCTGTAAGGAAATTTCCAGAGTTATATCATAGCCTTGCGGGGGGTGGGGAACAAGTATGACCTAATATTAATGGACACATGTTGCAACAATTTTGTGTTGAAAGACCCTTTCGCTATCTGGGAGAAACAGTAAATGAGCACAATACCAGCTGCAATCTTCTGTAAAACAGTTCACAACATTTCTGTGCTGGACTCCAGTCCAAGTTCCCCAGCATGGCACATACAATTTAAAAAAATTCATCTTGCATACCAATAGCTGAAAAATTAGGAAATTCTTCATCTGTCCGAGATCTGACTCCAATCAGTATTTTTGCCAGCCGCTGTGTACGCACTGCCTTTGCTTACATAGTCGGAGCCACCCTTTAGACTACAAACAGTGCCATTCACACAGTGCACGCTCTTCTATGACCTTCTAGCGTTACCCACTCTTCCTCCTATTCTGTATATTCCCATCTGTTGTTTCTCTTCTCAAGCTCATTTTAATGTTAATCTCAAAGATGTTATATTACAACAGGTAGTTAAAATAGGCCTTCATTCCCTAATTATATGGTCCAAAGCCATAATTTTAAAATAAAAGCTCAACATAATAACGTTAGGTTTGTTCTTCTGAAATATTTTGGAAGTGCAATTAATTTTACTTAATTTTCTGACATTCTCTCCCGAAATTTTAATGCAAGATGTTTATCTGGACACGCAAATGCAAGCTGTACATCCTTAGCCACTATGCCATTACAAGATTCTGTTTGACGTACATTTAAATTCAGGGGCAGGGAAGAACGCATCGGTGTCAGAGATTAGCTTTTGAGCCATTCCCAAGGCATGTACTGCAGTTAATGTTCCTGTCCTTCAAGCTCAGCTGAAATTGTTCAGAACAAAACTCTGAGTTTAAATGCAGGGAGAAGCACATTTGAAATATTTCGAAAAAGAAAATCCCAACCCAAAGCAAGTAGCCTTTCTTCTATAAACACACTTTCCTACCTTGCCTCCTCTTCCAGCAAGAATGTTACTAACTATCCACTCAGAGTGAACCAGTTGGTTTAAAAAAAAAAAAAAAAGTAGTAGTAGTAATTATAATACTACTGCAACATGCCCATTGGCTCAGTTCTCCTTTCTTCTGTCTTATGGGTTGTGGAGGGAAAAATGAGTATTTGAGCACTGAGATACTTAGTTCTGAAAGATTCAAGGAAGCCTAGCATTAAAAAAAAAAAAAAAAAAAAAAAAGGCTACAGTGTATATTCTTCAAGCATCTTCTACCAATGAACACGATCTGCTTATCCTTTCGGCATCACTCACATGCACAACTGTCCCACGCTTCACAAACCCATCATGTTCAGAAACAGGATTAGACAAATTCCTGGGCATCAAATCCACTAACACGAAAAAGATGAAGCAGGGATGTGCTTTCTAACATCCTGCACGACAATTCTGGACGCTGGGGGGTTACGAGGGGAACGGATCACAGAAAGTGGCGAGGCTTCCCTGCTGCAGCCTTTCTTGAAACAGCATCTGCAGTTGCCACTGCCCGGGCAACTGCCACAGAGCACTGGACTTTAGAGACTCGTGGTCTGATCAATCAGGATATTTCTTATATTCTTAAGCCCAAAACTGAGTTAACCAAAGGACATTCAGCAAGCTAATGATACTAATACAGAAGCCCTGGCCACTGGACGTAAACTTAAAAGAAAAATGTCACTCTGTCACAAGGAAGCATCCAATTCTGTAAAAAGCCATCAGAGAACAGAAAAAAGATTCCATCGTATCTTTACCTGTAATGAAGAATGAATATATACTGGTGAATTTTCAAAGAAGTTGGTTTTGAGGTCTCGAGACTAACTGCCCTCCATTACTAGTACACTGATACAATACTACTGATACAACTGCACTGTGGAAACTATGCCTTAATTTCCAAACACTGATTAATTCTTGAGAAGGCGAAAACTATTTTGGTTTCAGATTTTTAACGTCCTTCTGTATAGGACATGAATGAAGTTATAAAGTGTTGACCAATGGTTTTACTGAGTTAAAAAGGAAGACGGGAAGTCTTTCTAAGTATGACTTTTCAGAGTCAGGATATTTAAACTCAGAACGTTCCTAACTTCTGAAGAATTGCAAAATCTCAAGTTATTCTAAGCCACTGTTTAATGTCATTTCCCTTCCTACTTCCAATCTACCCGAATCTGCCCAAATTCATGCTTTACGAGAGAGTAAAACTGAACTTTGGCGAAGAACTCCATATTGTATTCAAATACCAAATCAACATGAAAACAAAACTTTTGTTCTCCAAATTAGGCTTATTATACTTGGGCACACAGCATCATCTTTAGAGAACACAGCAGCAATTTTATTATACATGGGACAGAGCTTTTTCAATTAACCTGTAAAAAACGGGGTTCTTGCCCTAAGCAACCACAGCTGTTGTTGGCAAAAGCAAAAAACTTCTGCTAATATAGACTTAATTATCCTGAATGCAGAAGTAAAGAAGTTATTCCCAAAACGTGAAGTCACCCACATTACATATCCTGTATGCTACTGATACTGCTATATGAAGTATATATAAATGTAAGGAGAAACAAATTGAAGAAAGTCTATATACTTATGTTACTAAATTAGTTTTGCTCCAGCTCCACTTTCTGACTCTCATAGCCTCTAGAAGGTTTTATATTCTAAATTTAAGTTACTTACAGAAAATATTTAACTTCTGCACCAATCTTTCATGTCCAAAACTCTATGTTCCAATTTATTTCAAGCTCTATACCTGGAAGTCTTCTAACTTCCACGTGCCCTATAATCAGCTCTATCTGCAAAAAATGACCATTTGATCAAGTTTAATCAAATTGTACCTTTATATATTCTAGCTTGTGACATATTATATATCTATAATATAAAAATCAACTACGATACTGCAGACAGAAAAAAGTGCAAAGACCCAATTATCACAATACAAATTTGCCTGCTTTTTTAAATTCAAAGCAGGGGAAAGAATCTCGTGGGTTTTCTTCTCTTCTTCCTTAGATAAGCTCTAGCTTCTATATATTCGGAAGAGAGGAAAAAAATACAGTGCCTCCTTCATAAAATGGCCCCTGGCTGAAGGTCACCTGTACATAAACATCCGTTCTGAGGTCCAGAAGGCAGTGTTAAGTTTGTCGCCTTTTATCTCTACAGAAAAAGTCAACAGTCCATAGCACGAGAGACAGTCTTAACAAGTAGTTTAACTATGCATCTGCCTGTTTAGAAAATACTGAGATAAATACTGCAGAAATTGCAGTGGATGCACCGAATTTTGAAACATCAGATGAATAAAAAGGAGTAATGGAAAAGCATATCTAGATGGCATTCTTATGAAAATGAATGAGAAGGAAAAGATGGGTGATGGTAATTAGAAAAAAAATCTCTGGTTCTGTATTGGGTTTGCGTGGCAAGGTTCCAGTAGCAGGGGGGCTACAGGGGTGGCTTCTGTGAGAAGCTGCTAGAAGCTTCCCTTGTGTCCAACAGAGCTAATGCCAGCCGGCTCCAAGATGGACCCGCTGCTGGCCAAGGCTGAGCCCATCGGCGATGTTGGTAGCGTCTCTGTGGTAACATGTTTAATAAAGGGTAAAAAACGCTGTGCAACAGCAGCTGTGGGAGAGGAGAGAGAATATGTGAGAGAAACAACTCTGCAGACACAGGTCAGTGAAGAAGGAGGGGGGAGGAGGTGCTCCAGGTGCCGGAGCAGAGATTCCCCTGCAGCCCGTG
>NW_008794545.1:186675-211545 GCF_000699145.1 Aptenodytes forsteri
CTGGAGCAGTTCGTGAAGAACTGCAGCCCGTGAGAAGGATTCACGTTGGAGAAGTTCATGTAGGACTGTCTCCCGTGGGAGGAACCCCACGCTGGAGCAGGGGAAGAGTGTGAGGAGGAAGGAGCGACAGAAACAACGTGTGATGAACTGACTGCAACCCCCAGTCCCTGTGCCCCTGCGCCACTGGGGGGGAGGAGGAGGTTGAGAAAATCGGGAGTGAAGTTAAGCCCAAGAAGAAGGGAGGGGTGAGGGGAAGGTGTTTTTAAGATTTGGTTTTATTTCTCATTATCCTACTCTAATTTGACTGGTAATAAATTAAACTAATTTCCCTGAGTCAAGTCTGTTTTGCCCGTGGATGGTAACTGCTGAGTGATCTCCCTGTCCTTATCTCGACCCACGAGCCTTTCATTCTATTTTCTCTCCCCTGTCTAGCTCAGGAGGGGAGTGATAGAGCGGCTTTGGTGGGCACCTGGTGTCCAGCCAGGGTCAACCCACCAGAGGTTGATAGGAGAAGAGCAGAGCAGAATGACCATTCAGAAAGGAAGCTTCACCGAACTCTCTGTATTGTGTTAGAATCCCATACAAATTAAATTGGAAAGAAAAGATATTAGATTCAATGTTTCCTGAAGGAAGCCCAGTAAGAAACCAATCTGTCCAAATCAGATTGTGGCCAAGCTGGAAGAAATCATACAGGGGGGAAAAAAAAACAACCCGAAACAAAATTAGAAATATCCAGCAAATAGAACAGTAGAATCTTGGAGGGGCAAAATAAAAAAGCCAACATACAAAGTGAGATGCAAAAAGCAAGGAACAAAGAAGATAGCCTATATAATAGGTTAGGTGTAGGAGGAAGATAACAATACCCAACTCTAACTATAGATTGGATCAACCTAAATTTCTGGAATTCAAGAAAAGATAACAGAAAACTATTTCTGGGCATTTAGGAAGCAGCATTGGCTAAGCAACAGCCAGCACTCTTGACTTCGTCAAGAAAAATACACTCCAAACAATCCTGTTTCCCTTCTGTAATGGAGCCACAATTCCTAGGACATGCGAAGTACAAGATCCATCATATATAAAGACGTAATATGTAAAACAGTGTCAATTCTCATACTTAAATGTAGGGAAACAGGTCTTCAGTTTTTGTGTCTAAGCCTCTCTGTGACAACTGTACTGCACATATGGTACATTTGATATGCACATGTGAAGTAAGTCTGTTAATGGCCAAACCTTCTGATTTAGTGGATGGCTACATTTGGGAAGACAGATTTGCAAGGACAGAATTGCTCTAAGTAGAAACATGCATCATCCCCTGTCCATATTTACAAGGCCCACAAGCATAAGTCTGTCTGGTGACAAGAGAAAAAGGCTGATGAGTTGGCCTTCAAGCTATAGATCAGACATTCCTTTTCTAAATCAAGCAAACTAACTTACATAGTTAAAAACAGTACTTAATGAGTGTATAGTGATTACCAAGGTTTCACTATAAATACAGAAAAAATAGTGTTTCATGGTATTTTTTTATGGGCTTGGTGCTTTCACCAAAATTTAATAATTTTGCTAATGATAAAAATCGTTGCAATGGTGGAACAGGTTATGTGTTAAATCTGCACATACCAAGTTAGCAAGGCTGAAAGCATTTCATCCTACAGGAATAAAATTCAAAATGGTCTCAACAAACTGACCAAATGATCTCAAGATAGCATTTTATTACGGGCAAATGCAAAACAGGAATAGTCGGCTGCACAATTAAGAGAACTAGAAAGCTGTACGTAGCTGTTATTCCAAAATAGTCTGTGGGTCATCCTTCATCCCAAGCAAGAAGTGAAGAAATAAACACACACACACTATCCTTTGTGTGCTTTGGGAAAGGCATTAGAAGTCCAGTACTACCTGTCCTACTGCAATTTTTATTCACTACAACTAAGGTAATGCTCCCATTCATAGAAGCTTAGTATTTCAAGAGATTGTTAAGTTAAGAACAGGTTAGACAACTTTCAGATATCACTTGGCTACAGTTTGTCCCACCCTGGACAAGGGATTTGTCCTATCTTTTAAAAATACCTTTTTCTATTATTCTTCCTATAAGCAACAATCATTCAATGATGTACTTATAACAACAGAAAGAGAAGAGAGCGGGGGGGAGGGGGGGGGCAGCAGTGAGAAAAAGTAGAAATCCCTCAAAGGGGGGCAGCAGGAGAAAAAGTAGAAATCCCTCAAAGGACCAGCCTCAAAAGATGCTTTAGACATGCTTTATAAATGAAAGTGATAACATCCTGTTTTCTCCTGTCTGTACCTCCCCCCCAGGGCCAGCTAAAACAAATAAAAGAATGTCTGCACTGCCAAAGAATTATAAAGGTGCATCTTAAAAGAAAGAAAAAAAACAACCACCAAAACAGTAGAAGGTAAATTCAGAGAGCTCAGTGCTTACAATAGTTTCAGAGGGCAAAAAAAAATCCTCCAAAGAACCCATCTGACTTAATATTGCTTGTTCCCTCCCACCCACTTACACAGTTTATAAACAACAAGAGGCATACACTGAAGTATTTTCTAATGTAAACCTTATACATCACTTTTACAGATCAATGATACAAATTAAATTATGTCTGAGGGACAAGACTCAGACAGTCATTGTCTAAGCACTGCTGCGAAAAAGCTGTCAGCACAATAAGCCTGTTCAAAGAACAGTCAAATAATTGTCTTCCACAGTCACGTTATTAATTGACATTTAAACTTGCCAAACGGAAGATGCAGGATTGTTTCTCATCTGAAAAATGTAAGGTCTCAATGATATTCCCCTTAAGAAACAGCATTTAAGAAATCTAAAATGCTAAACCTTGACAGGAAGAGTGCGCAGGATGCATGCTAGATTCATTGGGGGGGGGGCACATATAGGGTTAGCGTACACGTCATGAAGATGTGCTGACTCTTCTGAACTGCATTAAACCTGCTTGGAGCACAATATGTAGAAGGCTAAAGGAAAAATCAGTAACTAATGATCAACCATCTGTAACACTACACGGCGTTTTAAAAATACTGATGTACATGGAAACTTATATTGAATGTAAGTACAAATACAGAACAAAACACTAAATTTCACTGTTCTTACTTCCGCTAATTACACACATATAGGAAAGCAAAAAGCTATTTCATTTAAAGTCGCATAAACCGAAAGCTCTTGACTTTTAAAAGTTACACAGTCCCTCTGCAACAGTTTAAGTGTTAGATTTAGGAAGGATTCCTTTGCTGAAAACAAACATGGAGTAATTGGTATACATAAAAGTGAATAAAATTAAGACACAGCAATCAAAATATTTTTACTTTATATAATGGAAGTTTCTCCTATATCTAACACTGCACAAGGTATCTTGCACAATGAAAAGGTAAGCAGAAGTCCCTTACACTGCCTCGCTTTGCCAGAGAATCACCGTAGTCTGCTGGCAAAGTCCGCTTGCTGGACTTTTTCTGCTCATGTTCAACTGCATCTTCAATTATAGGCTCAAGCCTCATCTGGACAAACACCAAAGATTTGGATCAATTTCTTTTCATTATACAGTGAGGAAAGATCTAAAAGCCTTTTAAAAACTTCTGAAATCTTTAGAAAACTGCATAGAACTCACTGATGTTTAAATAAAAAGAAAATGCAAAAACCTACTGAGGCTCTGGCCTTAAATTCAGTAATCTCCAAAAAATACACTTTGAAGTTCAAATTTGGCAGGTAATTAAATTCTAGATTCCCCCCTCTTTTTTTTTTTTTTTTTTTTTTCTCTTTCAAAGTAGTTGCAAAGTTTTAGGTCTGTACCAAAAGACTTGCTCTAGGGTTCAGTACAGTCAGTCAAATAGCGTTCAATATTAGTGTGTTTTAATACAAGCATCTATTGAGTATCTAAATGAAAGTTTACTAAACAAAATCTTAAAATTTAATGTTGCTGTTCACTGGACAAGTTTGTCAAATAAAAAGCTTAGATTTGTGTAGAACTAATTCTTCCCCAACCCTTCCAAGACTGCAGCTAAGTTATACGCTGTTTCTATGTATTTTCTCCTCAGTAAGCAGATGCAATTCTATTTTGTTACCTCTGTAAGAACTGTGGTGTCATATGAAGGCTGATACTTTTCTTTTTCATGTGCAGTTCGCTTTTCCATCTTTTCTCTGTCTGTTTTCTGTTTCCTGTCTGCTCCTTTTGGCTAAAAATGAACAGTTACATGAACAAGAAAGCAGGTGGAAAATGGTTTTATAATTGAAATCTCATCTCAGAAGTCAAGCAGTAATATAAAGATGTTCCCCATCTTTATGAGAGCTTCTGACAGACTTATTAAGGATCTGGTTTTTACTGTTACCTTAAAAACTTTGATTTGACAACTGGCTGAATGCAGATGATCTGTATATTCTCCATTTTCAGTCTGTTTAAAAGTGTCGACCTGAATCCTAAAAGGAACTCCTTTCTCTCCTCCATGTTTACGAGGGGTAAATTCAGTGCTGATGCAATGTACCTGAAAAAAACCCACCACCAAACAAAAAGGACCCTCAGAAGTATTCTAGACATGAATTTTATTATGTGTTACCAACATCATACACATTTTCTAAGGACAATAACAAACTACCCAGCCTGAGGACCAAGTTGCATAACTAACGTTTCATTCCTTTTCATGCCCACAGGCAAACGAAACCAAAAACATTATATTTGAGCTGACAGGGAAGAGGGGAAACAAGCAAGTGTGTCACCAAAATCTCTTCAAAAAGCAGAAGTCATTATAGATTCTTATTAAATGAGAACTTGCTGGATCTTAAGAAAAATGTATGTGGATGACAACTATATCTATCATGAATACAGCAAAAACTTTTTCAAGATACTGTTGTCCAATGCATTATAGCTAGAATAAACTTCAGAGTTACTTGTAGTAAGTACTACCAAAGCTATAGAAGGTCACCGACTGGAAGAGTTTTTAATCTCATGTGAAATCAGTGTATTTTCAAATATGCCCAACATCCTATAAAAGTCAGCAGACTTTTTAATCAGTATGTAATTGCCTCAAGTGCTGCATCAGCCTGAAGACTGGGTTTATAAGCTAGAAATACCCCTAAAAGATATCCAAGGAGAAAATCAGTGTAACGGAAAGAGTTATGATGAATCTCACTGGACAGTGCTCCCAATTTTTTTTGCTTCCTCATGGAATTTTAAGCGAGCCAAGCACCATGGACAATAGCATACCTTGCACTCTCAACGACTACAATACTATCTTTTTATTTCCTATGGCCATCAACAACAGAGAACCATAGACTGGAAATTTAAGCTTTAAGTGTAATCAGTGCTGCTATGCTGTGTTCTCTAGCCTTTAGCATAAGTGAACTATACTTGCATAATAAGAATCAGTTCCATTTTCGCTCAGTCTGTTATCACTTTTTCTAAGGAAGTGCATAAAAAATATTCAATAGTTTATCTCACGCTTCTTCAAGGAGACTACATTTTAGTACTTGTGTAATTCTTACTAGAAAAAATGTTTTCAATTGCACCAGATCAAAGTTAATTTACTGACAATGCGGAATTTAACCTATTTTGGCAGCCTAAGAAACGCTGCTACCTCAACCTTTATACCTTTTCTTCGTAATAAAAACAGATCTGAGACAAAAGTAAGCTAAAAATTCCAATGCAAAACTGAATGTTCTATCTAAATAATTTCCAAAGAAAGCATGTTCAATTGCCCTGAATATGAAATACATAAATAATAAAAATCCTACTACAAGGAAGCCTACTGACATAGTAAGAAACATCTTTGAATGTCTGATTTAAAACTCTCTTTGTAGAACACTAATTTTCATTTTGTATCCTCAAGCCAAGCCTCTGCTGAAGCTCATCTCTAGGAGAGTGGGCCTCTCAACTGAAAAAGAAAATAGTAGTGACAGTTATTTAGAGGGATATAAATTAATTCTAATACTTCGTATAACTAAATATTTTAACCATGGCAGCTTTCTGCAAAGAGCTTTTTGAAAGCCTTTTATTTAAATTGTTCTTAAAAGATGCTTTTATAAACTCAAATCAAATTGAAAAACCTAACTAGGAACGCTTATAGAAGTAACAGTTGCTATGAACCTGTGTTTTTTTCACAAAGCTGGTATTTAATGTCTATCCCACAAATAAGAAAGCAAGAAG
Organism: Aptenodytes forsteri; assembly: GCF_000699145.1. Lineage (NCBI taxonomy): Eukaryota > Metazoa > Chordata > Aves > Sphenisciformes > Spheniscidae > Aptenodytes > Aptenodytes forsteri. The sequence continues at coordinate 192,825 of NW_008794545.1, forward strand.
CTTCATAGTGCAAATATACTACTGTTTGTGACCTGAAAGGCACCAAACACAAACATCCAGTCAAGTAAAGTTTCAAACCTGAATAAAAGCAGATGTACATTTTGTTGGATCCCACAAAAATTCAACTGCATTGAGCTGGCTTGGATTTGTCTTGATATCAATGACTCCAACAGACATTGGAATATCTACATTAAAATAAGTAGTATATATTTTAAAATAATCATATTCCAAGAAAACACTAGAAATAAATTTTAATATAAGGTTACCATCAGCAAACACAGCTAGGGTGAAAAAAGGCGGGCTTTGGTGGCTTGACCATAAGCCCATAAACAGTTTCTTAGGACTAATCTGAAGAAACTTAGTAGACTCAACATACAAAGTGCTCAGGGTTTGGGGGTGTTTTTTTGATTCCCCTCCTTCTCCCCCTACCCCCCCACAGCTTAAGCAAAAAAAATCATAAAGTTACGCGAAATAAAGAAACCACGTTGGTGTCATTTCCACAATCTACTAAAGTTACTTTTGTCTGTGTCCTCCTAATTACTGTAACATTTAGTAATCAAAATTAGAAAGATTACTAAATTTATAAGGTTGCAGAGTTGCTATCTTACTTCGGTAGCACTTAAAAGGTTTTAAAGGCATGTGAAAGTAGTAAGAACATTTATATTCAAAATACACGCTATGACAAAGCAGCACACAGAAAACTGGTCTGTGTTTTTTCACCAGCCCTCGCATAAATGTGACCATGATCAATTTAAATTTGGAAATGGAATTTCATGCAGTGGCAACAGATAGAAACAATTATACCTAAGTCAAGAAGTCTGTCCCCAGGGCGGTTCCACTTCCAACCTTCTAGCTGCTGGTGTTCTGTATATTGCAACCTTCTGTCATGGAACACAACTCTTATAATACTCTAACAAAGAAGAAAACAACCATATGATGAGCCACAAAGTTACTATATGTTTAGAAACAGCCTGAAGATAAAGCACTAGAACATTCCAAAATAGCCACAGCACTGATAAACACGTATTTATAGCAAAAAATTTGGCAACCATCGGTATCCCAAAATATTCCAGAACACAGAAATAGAACTGAGCAGCAGGAGATACTTGAAAATGTGATAAAAATGCAGAAGAGAATTACATCCGATTGCACATTCCAAATGTCACGATGAATTGCATGCAGTGAACCGAGCAACACTGACAGCATAGTATCAACACTGAGGAGGCAACGCAAACTTATTTTAGAAAACAAACACAAAAGACTTCATTTATTCTGAAAAGCTGTGAATATAGTTTGACCATTTTTTTCATTGGGAATTTTTCATTTTTTGTAGAAAATTTTAAGAAATAAAATGAATAGAAAAATCCCTTCCTAGTATTTATAAACATATTTACAACAAATCTATGATTTTAATTAATAGTAAGAAGTAATAAACAACTTCCAAACTATTCCAACTGTTCTAGCTGAAATATTAATCTAAAAATAGTACGATATGATTTAACTTTATTCAGCTACAAGCAATTAGCCATCAATACCTATTTTTGTGACCAGTTCTGCTATGACTGTGCTCTTAGTCATATTAAAGAAAGGTTTCTATTCTGCTGCATGAATGCAAGCACAAAGCAATTTGTTATACAGAGGGGGAAAAAATTGTATACATGAATTGCTACTGAACAAACAAAACGTAGACAAACTTTTTAAAGTCTCATTTTTTCCCATTAGTCTACAGTCTTACTTGTACTAACCGCGGATAAGTGTTCAAAAAACCCCCAAGAACTTTTAAATGAAGTGCCTCCTCCAGATACATTGCATTTCCTTGATTTTATTTCGAACATAACAGAAAGGACGTGTGTGCGTGCGCACGCACATACAAACCATACCGCTCCTTTTTCACTGCAAACCGGCAAGTTTGGAGCTTGGAAGTATCTGCAGCCACCTTCACCAACATGAAATGCCTTCTTTGTTGAAGTACTGGGATTCCAGTATTTAAGTGTCCGAAATGGAAAATTTGTTGATGCGGCATCACAATGCCTTGCTGTGATAAAATTTACTTTTTTTCAACTTTTACACTGCTTTGTCCTATTCCACCTACCAAATGGCTCATGACCAATATACAAATCTATAAAATTACAGCAGAGAGATTCCCCAAAGCTACAAGGAAAGAGCACCTAAGGGGCAAAATAGCCAACATGCTTACTACAGCAAGTCAACATGCCAGGTTGTAAAAGATTTAATTACAGAACTCACAAATCCCAGTTTTATGCTTGTGCTTAACACTTCCTGAAATTATCTCTGAACAAGCATCCCACAGACAAATAAGAACAAGGCACAGGACTACACAAGCCAGCCAAAGTTCACACATTATATAGCCCAAAGTTGACAGGCAAAGACAGCCTCCCACAGGCACACTGTTCTGGTGTACTTATCAGTACCACTGTCAAAGTGAATTTAATTGAAGTTTTTCCCTTCTTTCCCAATACATGAATAAGATTTTTTTCACAGACTTTGATAAAATTGTTAGATGCTTATAAGAAAAATCCAAACCCCTCCCCTTCACAGTTCTTTTAATAATTTGTACCATGAATTGGACATTTTTCAGTCCGCCTCATTCTTATACTTCATGCAATACCTCAGATCCACAGTACCTTCTTCTAACATTAAAGCACAAGGAGACAAATCTGCAATTAAGAAAAGGAGCTCAGCTGTGGAACAAACCGCTCAATGAGCGGCAAAATTGGAGAGATCTCTTTTCCTCTGGATATATCTCCAATATCCCACTGTTGCAAAAACCACAGGTTGGCTCCATGTGTCTTCCATAACACCTACTAAGAAACATGCTCGTAATACCTCCACTTCTTTCTAAAAGATCCTCTAGCTTCCTTCCACATCTCCTAATCAACTGAAATGGACAATGAAATGGTTCAGATGATGTTGGTACAAATCTACAGACAACTAGGTATCTTAAGCTCTGCATAAAATAATTTGGTCTTCAGTACGCTCAAGTACTCTATGCATTGGCTATTCATATTCATACTTTTTTTTTTTTTTAATGTATCACTGGTCCACACTCATTCTGAAGAAGTATCTAGTGACACACACACACACAAAAAAATCCATAAAATGTACAGTCTCTAGATTGGATTTCTCTCACCTAACTTTAGATACCTAAATTTGAGATCACTGTTACCACAGCTTCCTTTTATTCAGCAGAAAGACACGGGCACATTTAGTGGAGATTCATCTACTCTTAAAACAGATCAGACTGCAGACCTCAAAGGGTACATGAAGTGATTAGCTCACCTTTAGCTATCTAAAGTTATGTGAAATGAACCCATTCATAAATGGGGAAATGCATACATGTATATTCTTTTAATTTGTAGTAAACCTGAAACAACAAAACTAGGCATTAGGTTCCACTGCGCCTATTTTCTTTATTGGTCAGATCAGCCGGTCCACCTCCCTCCGTGAATCAGAGTACCAATAAAAGGTTAAGAACTACGCTTTTCATACACAACAAGCAGAGATTTGTTAGCAACACTATCTAGAGGACTTCAATTCACCTTCACCAGTTTTCCATTGATCTCTGGTATGTCTCCAGCTTTCCGATTATCTAGCATCCGTATTTCATAGGACTGACCTTTAAAGAGAAAAAAGTTCGTATCAGTAGAAGAGTCAGAGCACAAAGCTATTTTGTGTTTAATGCACCTGAATTAGCTTTTGGTTCACAGCACACAAAAATACCGGTACCTGAAACTTCTGTTTAAGAGATTTTTATAACAAGGTTCACTTCACAGCACAGGAATTAGCACAACAAAGTGAAACTTTCTGGTCCTGGATACTTTCTGGTCCTGGAAAGTACGGATACTTTCAAAGTTTAAGTGTTTCATTTTACATGCAGTGTAAGTACTTGTTCCTCTATTTTTTTCTGAAGAAAAACTCACCTTCAAAACTGAATCCCTTTATTTTTGAAACTGATGAAAGGCAACATACTGAGAACCACAGACTGGTCTTCTGCAACAAACTCCTGCAAAGAGTTTTTATACTCTTCATACAAAATACGTACTATTCTCCCATGTTTAATTTTGCCCATGTACCTGTTGCCTTTGTATGATTTGTAGGCTTTGTATGATTTCAGAAATAAGCCTTTAAAAGAGCTAGTTACTGGTTATTTCAAACAGGTATGAGTGAACCTATCTTTCCAGTGAATTTGATGAACTGTTATGCTTCAAAAGAGAGAAAGCTAGAAGTAATTTATTTGAACTACAGGGATTTTTTTTTCTTCTAAGGTGAACAGCACGTATTGATTTGCAAAAATGAATTTTTAAAATGTAAGACAAAATAGATTTCAAGATGTTCATTAAGATCAAGTACAGTAAATTCATTACCTTCTACATTAACCTCCAAACTACCTTTATGCTCTAGTGTTTACTACATTTAAGACGTTTATTGGCTTGCTCTACAAGGTAAAGGTTCAGCTGTCATACCCCTGTGAATAAGCAAATGATTTCTTCAGCCCCTTTCACTGCTCCATAGACTGATGTTACCCCCAACTATGGACTGTTTGGCATTTTTTTGCTGTAACACAATTAGCACATTTACGTATATACTCTACACATGTACAGGCTTTCTTTACCCCAGCAGCATTTGATCACTGATGACATAAATCTAAATAAAAATTAAATGTACCTAGTGCTGAGTAAAGCAACAGATCTCTTCTCCTCCTATATTTAACAGGAGGGAATTTTTTTTCCTGTTAATGGGATTTGCTCAATTACCAGTGTGTCGTGGTTTACGGAAGTCCATCTGCATTTATAGAGAGCATCAGGGTTTGTTTTTTTTTTTTAATCTAGCACTATTAATAAAACTTTTGCAAATATTTCTCTGTTCTCTTTCACCATTATTTTGAAAGGCAGGAGGGGGAGAAAAAAAAATTTTGACTGCTTGCTCAACAAGTGTTGCTAACCTTTTACAGGTACAAAATAATACTAAGACTGAAGATTTGATGAAAGCAAAAAATCAAAGAATGCCAGGCTCAAAAATGCAAAAATAGCATGGGGGGTTTTTGAAACAAAGGGACAGGTAAGTTTCATTCTGGATTTTTGGACATGTAGCTGCCTTGAAAGCGTAAAAAGCACCACAGCATTGATTGTAGTCATCTCTATAGGAGAGCCATACATGCTACTTTGCCTGCTGTTTCCTGAAGGGCAGCCACAGGAGCAAGGCAACACAAGGTGCTAGGAACTTTTAACTGCCCGCTGCTTAACACTGAAACTATAGTACCCACCTTCACAAAAATCACAGAATCACAGCATGGTTGAGGTTGGAAGGGACCTCTGGAAGTCATCTTGTCCAACCCCCCTGCTCAAGCAGGGCCACCTAGAGCCAGTTGCCCAGGACCAAGTCCAGGCTGCTTTCGAGTATCTCAAGGATGCTCATCCAGCCCATACTTCACCAGCTTCTCTATGAGGAACTTATGGGAGAAAATAGCAAAAGCCTTACTAAAGACAACGACTTGCAGACAACATCCACTGCTCTCCCCTTGTCTACCAAGCCAGCCATTTCATCATAGAAGTTTATCAAGCTGGTCAAGCACGACTTCCCCTTGGTGAATCCATGCTGACTACTCCTGATGACCTTCTTGTCCTTCATATGCCTGGAAATGGCTCCCGGGATTACCTACTCCATCACCTTCCCAGGGATGGAGGTGAGGCTGACCAGCCTGTAGTTTCCTGTGTCCCCCTTTTTGCCCTTTTTGAAGATCAGAGCAACGTTTGCTTTCCTCCAGTCCTCAAGCACCTCTCCTAGTCACCATGATCATTCAAAGACTATCGAGAGTGGCCTCACAATGACATCTACCAGCTGCCTCAGCACTCGTGGGTGCATCCCATCAGGGCCCATGGATTTATGTATGGCTGGTTTGCTTAAGTATTCCCTGACCTGCTCCTCTTCCACTAAGGGTACATATTCCTTGCTCCAGACTTTCCCCCTGATCTCTAGGCCCTGGGATTTCTGAAGGCCAGTGTTGCTGGCAAAGACTGAGGCAAAGAAGGCATTCAGTACCTCAGCTTTTTCCATGTCCTGTGTCACCAGGGCCCCCACCCCATTCAGCAGGGGCCCCACATTTTCCATAGTCTTCCTTTTGCCACTTATGACTTACAGAACCCCATCTTGTTGTCTGACATTCCTTGCCAGATTCAATTCGTTGGGCTTTAGCTTTCTTGACTGCATCTCTGCATGCTCAGCGTCTCTGTATTTCTCCAAAGTTACCTGTCCCTACTTCCACCTTCTGTATGCCTCCTTTTTGTGTTTGAGTTTTGCCAGGAGCTCCTTGCTCATCCATGCAGGCCTCCTGGCATTTTTGTCTGACTTCCTGCTCACTGGGATCCACTGCTCTTGAGGTTGGAGGTGGTGATCATTGAATTAACCAGCTTTCTTGGGCCCCTCTTCCCTCCACGGCCTTACCCCATAGGACTCTACCAAAAAAATCATTCAAGAGGCCAGTCTGCTCTCCTGAAGTCCAGTGATGTGATGCTGCTTTCTGCCCTGCTTCCTCCTCTCAGGATCCTGAACTCCACCATCTCATGGTCACAGCAGCCAAGGCTGCCTTCGACCTTCACATCCCCAATGAGCCCTTCCTTGTTGTATGAGGTATAGCAGAGCACCTCTCCTGGTTGGCTCCTGTATCACTTGGGTCAGGAAGCTGTCATCGATGCTCTCCAGGAAGCTCCTGGATTGCTCATGCCCTGCCGTGTTGTCCCCCCAGAAGACATCAGGGTGGTTGAAGCCCCCCTATGAGGGCCACAGCCTGTGAACGTGAGGCTACTTTTGTGGCTCTTTGTAGAAGGCCTGATCTACTTGTTCTTCCTGGTCAGGTTGCCTATAGTAGACACCCACTACAATGTCACCCATATTGTTCTGCTCTTTAATCCTTACCCATAAGCTCTCAGTTGGCTCATCATCCATCCCTAGGCAGAGCTCCAGGCATTGCAGCTGTTCTCCCACATAAAGAACAACTCCCCCTTCCTTATCTTCTTGCCCTGCCTTTCCTAAAGAGCCAGTATCCCTCCATTGCAACATTCCACTTATGCGAGCCATCCCATGATGTCTCCATGATCCCAGCAAGATCATAGCCCTACAACTGCACACAGATGTCTAATTCCTTGTGTTTACTTCCCATGCTGCTTGCATTAATGTACGTGCACTTCAGAGAGGCACCCCACCATGCTGATTTCCCAGAAAGGGTTTTGGGGTTTCCCTGTAATGGTGCTTTACAGGCACTTCCTTGCTTACATCCAAATGCTGGAGGTGACCCTGTTTAAGCCCCCTTTTGTTGATTCTGTGTTCCCTTACAGGCACATCACTCCAGGCCCTTTGCTGCTGGTAACTCTCTCCCTCCCCTGTTGTTCCTACTTCAAAGCTCCGCTTACCAGGTCAACCATCCTGCTGGCAAAGGTACCTTTGCCCCCCTTACTGAGATGGATCCCGTCTCTCCCAAGCAGTTCTTTGCATTCACAGAACTACAAGCGTAGCTGCACTGTGTAAACCAACCTAAAGAATGCCTCCCCTTCAAAAAGCAATTCTCTTCCATACCACTTCTGCTATTCAATATACATCTAGCTGAAGAGCAGTCAACTCAAAACATTGTCCTACAACTCTCATATGCATTCTCAATTGACTCATTTAACAGATTTTACAGTTAATAAGAACCCTGCAAACCCCTGAACAACCAACCATCATCACTCCAAGATTTGAACTTCTAGAATCAGCTTCAGCTGAAAACCTAATCACTTTAAATATTCCATTAGCTCATAGAATCATAGGGTATCTCAAGTTGGAAGGGACCCATAAGGATCGAGTCCAACTCCCTGCTCCTCACAGGACTACCTAAAACTAAATCATATGACTAAGAGCATAATCCAGACGCTCCTTGAACTCTGAACGACGCTCTTAGCTATTCCAATTAAATGCTCCTTGAACGACGCTCTTAGCTATTCCAATTAAAATACTTACTGACAGAGGGTAAAGTCAGGGCTTGCTTAAGTATTGCTTTATGAAATGTCACCATAGCTTAACAGACAGGGCAAACGTTCCCATTGCTTCTGGTATTCCCAATCCAGTAAACTAAGACAACTGCTGATGAAATTAAAGAGGGTATTTGCTCTCTATGGTACTCCCTATTCACAATCCTCTTGAAAATGATTTAAGGCAAGACACTGCCTGGTAATGGGGCCAAACTAGAAACCAGGTAACTGAAGTGACCAGGATTAAAATTACTCTTTTTCTAGAAGACTTAATCCAACTCATTACACAAACATATGTGTCAGTATAACTCAGTGTTGCAAACTGATTCATATTTTAAGGTGGTTTCAGTATGAAAGATGTCATGTCTCAAAACTATCCCAAGTTTTTTTTTTTTTTACATATATACATATACATACACTAACAGCTAACAAGAGAAACTTTTAGGAAAAAGTCTTAACCTAGGCAGCAAAGGTACTGTCTTTCTGTCTGAAGTATTAGCACAGAAAAGAAGTTGGCCAACTGGTTTTTTTCCCACATTTATTTAGAAAAAGGGTATACCAATGCCTTCATTTTTCAACATCAGGAAAAGTTACCTAGGACACTGAAAAATAGCAAAATTTCTTTGCAAAAGAAATCTTTATATTAAGAGATTTTCAAGGGCAGATGAAACATTTAGTCATTTCAGACACTGTCACTTAAATGGCAAGCTCTTCTCAAAAGCGAGATAGCAAATGCTTTCTTCCTTCAGCTTGTCACCTTGTGCTGGTTCCCCAGCACACTGAGCTGACCTTCAGGCTTTGTGTTTGGTCAGGGAGGCTGGATCCTGGCACTGAAGAAAAAGTGTATTTCTACGGAGTTTAAAGTTTATAAAACTTCCAAGTTTTTTGAACAGTGCAAAGCGTCTTGCTGGTCCAGCATACTGCTGCAATGGTACCGTTTTCTGCTGAAGAGAGCACTCAGGGTACAAAAAGTGATAATAAATAAAGTAAACCTGACTAAGCAAATGGCTGAACTATGCAATCACATGTTTGTAAGAAACTACAAATCACCTAAAGAACTTCCATTATTCTCCTTAGTAGAAGAGTCAAGTAATGTTTAAAGCATATTTAGAAAGACTGGATACTGCAAGATGAAACACTTAGCAACTTTATTCACATGGAAAGCTGAAAATGATGCTTTGTCATCATGTCAGTATCAAATTAGATACAATCTGCTTTCACAGATTTTAGGGCCCCAGCACAGTTAAACACTTCCAGGTATGAAATGCATCACCAGAAGTTCACACTAGTAGAAGCATTTCAGCTTGAGCAAAAAGGGTACCTTATCAAGAAAACACACGCGTAAAATATACAAAATCTATAAACTAGTAAAGCAATTAGTAAGTTAAATAGCTCAAAGACCAAGGAAAATTCACCAATACTTATTTTAAACTGTGTCCTCTTAACTGCACACTAAAGTAGTACACTACTCAGAGAAGCACATGAGCTAAGAAGATTAATTGTACCAAAACATGGTAGGATATGGAAAATAAATAGTGAACATAATTTTTTAAAAATTGTTTTTATTTTTCATACAAACTGTGTTGCAGGACCGTGTCTTCTAATTACAGTGCTGTCTATTGAGAGATTTTTGGGTCGAAGTCCACAAAGAAAAAAGCAAAACTAAATCTAGGAACGGTGATCCTAGAGCGTTAGAGTCGGGGCGGTGGGGTAGGAGTGTACAAAGCCATTGATATAGTCCAAAACAAATGATAAATGGTTTTATCTGAGTTCAGAATACTAGATGACTAAACTTAGGACACCAATGTCATTTCCAAAGGTGAGGGAGGTTTTATCACATGGCAATGACTACATTCAGACTATTTTACCCAGCAGCCAGTATCCTCTGTAGAAGGAAAACTGAATTTTCATGCAAATCAACCACAGGCTATGAGGAAAAAACTGCAAGGCTCACATGAAGTATTTATCTGGTTAATTTCTGATAAATGTAGACAGACAATAGCGAATACACACAAACTCCAAAGGTAACTCCAAAGGTAGCTGCACTTGTGTTTATGTTTCAAACATAATACTGTTCTGGGCAGATATGCATAGCTAATTTGAGAACAATTACAGTGTCCTCTGTTGTACAACAGTTTAGGGATTGACATTTTAACATTTATTATGACTTTCTGGGGGTGTTTGTGTGTACCTTATGCAAATATCATCCAATTAACTTGCTATTATCAAGAAAGTTTGAACAGGAATGCAAAATTAGTCTTGTATTTTAATGTATTACTACCTCAAGTTTGTCTCCTAAAAGCTCTGTTGGCTTGATTTTACTGGGGGAGGTGGGGGACGGAGAGGGATAACACAGAGCAGGGGAAGAAAAAAAAAAAGAAAATGGAAAAAAACAACCCCCCCCCCAGACTCTAAAGGGGAAGTAATGACAGACTATAGCTATGAGTCTGCAAGCTGGACAAAACAAGACCATTAGTAAGGTATCCAACCTCATTTTTGACATGCATTTATTTTGGATGTACCCACACGTATCAAAACATGAAATACAATTCCAGTTTTAGACTTGCACCACAAGCTGCATTCACTACAGTTATGCCTGCAACATACGTATACCAACCTTGATTCAAGTATGTAAGAGTTTCATCATATAATTTTACTGCTGGAGATGTTGCAGCACACATAACATACTGGAAGGGTGGATGTTTGGTCTCATTTTCTTGTGGAAGGCTGGAATCTTCCTGTTTGAAAATAGGCAGTGCCAAAACATCACTGAAAAGAACAAACAAACAGCTTTGTGAGACTGTTGGCCCTGTTTTGTCTGAAGTTAAAGGAAAAAAAAATTATCTGCAACTTAAAAAACCACAGTGGAATACATATAGAATTGTGTTACGCTGAGTTTATTAGTGAAACCAATGTGAGCAACATCCAAAACATTTTCCACAAAAATTTTAGGCTAGGATACATAAACAATACTCTGGGACCTAAGCAGACAACAAATAAAGTTGTGCTGATCCTCTAAAAATTTAATCTTCAGTTCTTGTCTCCACTGAAAAAAAATCAGTTTACTCTTAACTATTCACCTGTCAACATAGGCAAGCTTGCCTAATACACACGCAGATGAGAGCAATGCATTTGCTTTCTTCTTCGAAATAATGTATTCCCCAAAGTAAGTTACTTACACTGCAAAAAATCTTTCTCCCCATTTAGTACAATCATATGTAACCTATTAATTCTGTTGACATTAAAGATTTTTCAATCTTAACTTGTTTTAGCCTTAGCACACTGAACAGCACAAAAATGATAAGCAGCAGATTCACAAAATGTAAGTTATAGAAAGTATATGCCAAGATTCACTTCACTTACAGACATTTAAGACCACCAGAAAAACTTTGGAACTGCAAAGTTTCTGAAGAGTAAAGAGCAATCCATGCTGTCCGCAGGTAGTGGTAAGAGAGAGCTTCACCACAACCAGCAAACACATCACCTGCTTTCTACAGAATTAAATATTCTGTATTAGCAATATATTCGTTCTCCTTGTATACAGTAATCCTTCATAAATAAAACTTCAAAGAGATTAGTGAGTTCTGTTCAAAGATAGTGTTTTTTCTAGCACCGTATTTTTGTTCATGATGAAATTCTTATCTGCAGATCCATGAAACTTTCCTTGAAAATCAGTTTCTAAACTGAAGTAAGATTTCTCACACCACCTCACCTGTTGATTACATTTTTAATCTACATGTATCTTTTATTTCTCTTGCATTGATCACAATCATAGATTTAATATATTTTGTAAACGAATTATGTCTTATCTGTATTGCACTATTATTTACACTTTGTACCCTAAAATTTTTGAAGTAAAATTATTTTTTGCTGTTCCTCATTTCTGTGAGAGCCTGCTTTATTTAAAGAGAAGTCTGTAATTCCTCTTGAATTCCAGCTCATATCTGGAGAATCAAAAAGTATCAGTATCATTATAAATTTAAAAAGTGAAATTACAGCCAATATTTTTGTGTCACAGAAGGTTATAGTATAGACTTGGTCTATGTAAGTATTAGGTTTGGGGATCGCAGCTGGGGCACCCCAACTTTTCTTTCAGAGCATGTGCCACATACACTAAGTTAAAGGCCAGCCACATCATATTCCACTTCCCTGGCTACCTGGAAGAAGCTATATTGACCTGAAAGAGGAAATACTTATGAACAGTGAAAAAGTAAGTAGTTTGTCATTACCTTGTAGAGACTGTACAGTCTCTCCCAAAAATAACAACTAGAATTAAAAAAAGACCAAAAAAAGACACCCGTACAGGTTCCTTTCCACTAGGAAGAAACCACAGGAGATGCTACAAACAGGCATGAAAGCAGAAGTAGGCCGGATAATGTCCAAAAAAGCAGCAGAAGCCTGCTGAATCATACCTTAGCTACTTCTGATGCCAGCTCCCCAAACCGGAGCGCAGGAGGCTGTATTCTTTAACTAGTTACAAAGGAAGATAATGTGAAATATCCACTTAGGAGAAGTGGACACTCTTAAAACAGTTGACTTACATAGACAAAAGGAGCATCATATCCAGAGGTAGGACAGAAAATTTCATAGATTGGTGGACTGCTACTTGAGGATAACTCAGAAGAAACAACTAGATGCTTCATGCCTTGATGGCAGTCAAAAAGGCAGCATGAGCAGAGGGCAGCCCAACACAAGAGGGAGCACTGTGACAAGCAGAGAAGCATCATCCCAAGACAGGACTTCTACACTAGGAACCCATGGAACCCATGCTCATCACACACTTTGGCACATAAACCACCAGTTAGTGTTTTTATGAAGAGGAACTTTAAGAGGGAAAGAACACGGAAACGATAACAATGTTTAAAATACACACATAAGAGTCGAAGTGCAACAAAGGCGGCATGCAAAATATCTCACCAAATAAGTAACCTGTAATTCGACAAACTTCCACAGCGCTTGCTTTTACATAACACGCAAAATTAAAGAGAGAAGTCCTTTGTGTATTTATGAAAAATATCTTTCAAGCCTTCATTTTCCACCCACAATTTAAAGATAAAAATGCATCTGCTCTGGCTTAAGAATGTGTGCTGTGGTTAATGAACTAGTTAAATTAACAGACAAGGCACTGGAAGCCAACAAATACAAATGGAAGACAAATTTAGCCAGCTTTAAACCTGCTTTTGCTAATACTTACAAAGTGGTAATGACTAACTGCCACTGTGGGAAAAAAAAAAAAAAAAAGACACATCCAACTCCTCAACCCTACAATTTAGTTGTAAAGAGAGCATAATGTGCATTCTTAAATGCCACCATTCCAAAAAAACGCTCCAGCAAATGGCACGAGGCAAATGTAAGAACTTCATTTTCCCAGATAAAAACATGCATTTTTCTTATAAAAGAAAGTTTTCTGGGTACTAATACATTCCAAAGGAAAAGAGAAGCCCCCAACTCCTCAACCCTACAATTTAGTTGTAAAGAGAGCATAATGTGCATTCTTAAATGCCACCATTCCAAAAAAACGCTCCAGCAAATGGCACGAGGCAAATGTAAGAATCTTCATTTTCCCAGATAAAAACATGCATTTTTCTTATAAAAGAAAGTTTTCTGGGTACTAGTACATTCCAAAGGAAAAGAGAAGCCCATGCAATTTAAAACTCCTTCCTAGACCATCTTTAAATAAATACCATTTAAGTAACATTTTGATTTGTTCACTCAAAGAATGAAATATCAGTGTTTTCACATTTAAACATACATTTGTTCCCACCTAAAACCAGATAAAAGCTGCAGGCAATTAAAAAGAGTCAATAAGGTATGAATAAAGTAGTTCAAATTAAGATTTTAAAGTGTCAGTGATAAAGAAATGTTAACTGATTTAGAAGCAACTATTAACTCCTCTTGAAGTGATGTATCTTTTCTGACTTTCAACAAGGAAGCTGCTATGAAGCGACTGGTCTATCCTTCAGTCACCGTTGTACAGCAACAGAGGATGACCAGTTTTATTTGATACCCGTGAGCCTACGGTTCAGCAACACAAAAGGTCTTCTGGGCAGTACCCGCATAAAGAATTTCTGCCACATGAGCTGCTCCCTCCCCACCCTTCCCCTCTGTACAATATTTTTCTGGGCTATGTTGGGATCTCTATCAGTTCATAGGACAGCCCAACACCCAGCTACACAACTGAGGGTGGTAAAAGCGGGTGATAAAAATCTTACTGTAGAGAAACCCCCATCCTACCAAACATAACTTGAGGGCAGGCGTAATGAATTAACTCCATTTCCCTCCTCACGACTGGCAGTAACAGGAATATAGGAATCAGGGAAGAAATTGCTAATGTCTATGTTTACCTAGGAAATCATTAAGAACATGCAGCTTTGAGAAACACAAGAATACAAAGAGCATTCCTCTGAGGCCAAACTCCCCTGTTGTTTATCCTTACATTAGTTCAAATAGGGACCATCTAAATTTCACAGTGACAAGCATTTTCCACAAAATAAAATTCATTGCTCACGCAGCACGGCTGAAGAAAAGATGCCAGGTGTACTCACAATTCAGAGTAGGAAACCAACAGGAAACAGAAATTTAGTATTTTTAATAGTCCTCTTTACTTACACTGAAGAAGAATATCTCGTAAGTGATAAACTGCATATAATATATGCTGTTATGTAGATCACATTGCTAAAAACTACAGAGATCCTAAATGATGGTGGTCTTTTTACCACCTCTAATTTTATACTGATTCTATTGTAAGACCCAACAAAAAAACCCCAGGAGAGCAGGTCAGCCTTCTCAGTTCTCGCTTTTCTTCCTCGGACCCCAGATACAATTTCTGCATTTATAATGAGCCAAAGGCCTAGCAGCGCAAATTACCTGCCCCCCAGTAAATCACTGGCAGCCTCCATGTTTATGTATACTTCAGCATCCTTTACTCATTTTCCTACTCACCTGGTGAAATTTGATTTGTGCTGGCCCAATGCAGATCAGCGACAGGCACTTTTACTGCCAACTTTGCTCAGGTTATTTAACATGGCAAAGTACGTCTTACCTAAACTGAAGCACCTACTGACAGAATTGCCCAGATGGAAGAAAAATAAGTTTTCCAAAATAGCTACTGTTGAAATTATTTCAGGCTACAGGAGAAAAGAGCTTTAAGAGACCAATTCTGTTCTTTTTCTGCCACTGATAACTTTTGATCTTGTGAAGTAAAGGACTAATTTACTCACTTGCCTCATCTAAGTGAACTCTGGACTATTACAAACAAGCTAAGATATAAACAAATAGCAATATTTTGAAGGAGAAGTAGCATCTTTTGTTAGACTTCTTGATATCATTTGAAAAAGTAGATCTATCAAGGTTTACTCTCCTGATGGAAGAAACTCTGAGACCAAATTTTTGAAACTATTAGCTCCAGTAAGAAAAGTCTTCTCTCGGTCCCCCACAGTTTGTTATCTAAAGCATTCAACTGAAAGCATTCTTTCTTTGTAGAAGGAGAAAATTTTCCCAGAAAAACAAAACCAGCCTTCATTACACACCAAAAGCAGACAGTAAGCACTTCTCCAACACCCAATCTTAGCTAGCTATCCTACAGAAGAAGTGCGTAAATGTATGTGAAATAACCATACATATGCACCATACCATACAAAAGTAGGAAGGCTTAGAAGAGGAAGCAAGGTGCATGTTAACACTTGAACCAAAGCATCCAGTAGGATGGATCACGTGTGATAAGCTATCCTATGTTATGTAGCCTACATGAGCTTAGTACAAAAAGACCAAGAAAAATGTAAGTTATCCTTCTCCTGTGCTTGTCAAATGTGTTTGTTAGCCACAAAATCACCTTCCTTCCACATTTAAAAGCCTCTTTTTCTGAAGCATTTAAAAAAAAAAACCTGCCTAATAATAATAGGGTCACAAAATAAATGAAGAACCTCCTGTCCTTCCAAGAACAGGAACTAGTATGTCATCAAAATTCAAAGTGACATTCCATCAATCATCTGCCTTATCTGTCTTCTGGATTGTATACTTTTGGGTGTGAGTAGTAAAGCATCCGAGAACATGCAGGTCTTTTGAAACTTTAAAGCATGGTTTACAAGGACAAATACCTTGAGAAAAATGTTTCTCAAGCAGTATTTCAATTAAGAGTTATGATCTCAAAGCCAAGCTCTGCACTGTTAAGAGGTCTGAACAAGCCACAGGAAAATGTAAGGGAATGGGAGAGCTGATCCTTCCTAACACTTTCCCTTTGTCCACAAAAGCAAATCTGATGTGAGATGAGACCCCTGGAAGAAGCCACTGGGAAACAACTTTCTCTGAAGCAGTTGTCAAGAAGTGCAACATGAATGAGAAAACAGGTGCAAACGTAATGCTGTTCCTGGGAATCCTACAACCCATCATACGGAAACTCAGTTGGTTAAAGGCCTCAACTTATGGGAAGCCTGGCACAAAAGGCACGCAAAAAACAACCAAAGAAAGAACAAAAATCCCACCACCAAAACCTGTATCTTCCTAAGCTCTTGAAGGTACCAAGGAAAAGCTGTAAGAATAGTATTTGTTCACAATTACAAATCCCCCGTCCTCCATCCTCTCCTCTGACACAGGGAGGTCAGGCAGCTGCTCTAATTTGCAGCAGCTATAGTACAGATTGCTCCTAAGGGGGAGTAATGCATAAAGCGTAAATGAGGGTAAACTTGCTGTCCTGCTCTCAATCCCACGTGTCCATCCACCATGAGAGGTGACAGGGGAACAGAGAAGATAGTTATGCAACCTGAAGAGTCTTTTCCTTAAGAATTAAACTGGTCTCCTTGAACTTCTGAAATGTATTCACACATTCAACTGGGAAGAAGAAAAAAAAAAACCAACCCAAAACCAATGTCAGTGACCTAGAACATGAGGTTTATCTTTCAACATGTTTTATCTGTGGTAACAAAGAGAGGAGGTTTAGGTTTGTGGATTTTCTTTTCCCTCAAATGTCTATTTCCTGACAGGTACTTACACATTTGTGTGCCTGCACAAAGAATCAAGCTCCAATTCTAATCGGTACATAAAATTTTATTTTACGGAATCTAGCGGTCAGTGAAAATTATTTTTTCTACAGTGCAATACATAAAAATATAAGACTACTGCAACAGAAGCTTTTTAATGTATTCTGCAGAAAATACTGTATACATCTTAAAAAAGAAAAAATTTCAGGATACTTTAAGTAAGCACTCCTCTTAAAAAAACCCAACATAACCAGTAGCAAAGTCTCAAAAGAGCGGGAGGCATTAGGGGAAGCATAAACAGTCATTTTGCCTGTCAGAAAGTAACAGTAGCCACAAGGAAAACAGGGCCTGAATGAGATAACTCCATTTTTTCATTTTTGCACAGCGACTATAAAGTTACTGTCTTAACTGTCATGACCCAATCATGTTCATCAGAAGCCAAAAAAAGGATGTCAGGGACCAGAAAGTTGTTAGAAGACAACACCCTCCCTCTCTTCTCCACCTGAAAACAAAGCTATAAGTTGTAAGACAGTGGTCCCCCAAATCCTAACAGACCACCTCAATGTTACTTTAGCCTAAACTTTGGAGGAGAGTTGATACACAAAGTTCCCTCACTATCCAAGGCTCTCCACAGCACAGTAAAGAAACAAGACTGACCGCAGTAGGTTTCTGTTCTTTTCAACCAAGGCAGCAGCCAACTCCATTCTCCAAAGACACTCCAAGTGTTTGGGATATGCAGCAGAGTCAAACTGACTTGATTCTCCAAAATGGAGGATTGTCTGGATGTATTTTCATACAGTCTTTTGTATAGACTTTCCCATTTCAGAGCCAAGAGTCATCTTTTTCAATTTAGTTTAATAAACTTCAGGTTTTAATCTAGAAATATGCAGCAAAATAGCTACTCCTGAAATAATCATCAAGTTCCCCAATGACAGGCTTCAATTTTAGCACTACAAATACCATTGGAATTGCAAGCATTTAAATAAATCCATACACTAAGCTTCCAAATTACGCATAAAAATTCAGTCATTAAGGTACTTGTCCTTATATTAATGCTCATTTAACTTAATTTAAATCAATTCATTAATCAAATAATTCATTACACGAAAAATGGAATTCTGCTAGAGAAATAGCAGGCAGTTCCTGAAACTTATCTTTTCAATGAAATAGCCCCCATTTTTTAACAGTTCGTAGCAACTATCAGTGGTCCCCAAAATTATAAAATTCTTGCTGTGTTATGATGGATATTATGATGGATTTGTAAGAAATCACTATGAGAGTCTTAAATCTATACAATGGTATCATTACCAACTGAAGTCAACAGCAATACTCAAAACTCACTATCACTAAAGGTACCATGTTTTTATATAGGTTTCTGGCAGGGGCTATTTGACACATCTGATAATAATTATTATCAATTGAATTGAATTTTGTGTTTATAGGCAGTTTCTTATTGCATGAGAAGACATTAGAACAGCAATCAGAAAAACTGGGTTTCAAGATTTTAAGGAAATTTTGAGAACTATTTAAAACCATGTGAATCCCCTGTACTCAGCACTGGTGAGGCCGCACCTCAAATACTGTGTTCAGTTTTGGGCCACTCACTACAAGGAGGACGTCGAGGTGCTGGAGCACGTCCAGAGAAGGGCAACGAAGCTGGTGAAGGGTCTGGAGAACAAGTCTTATGAGGAGCGGCTGAGGGAACTGGGGTTGTTTAGCCTGGAG
>NW_008794545.1:211772-214211 GCF_000699145.1 Aptenodytes forsteri
GTTGACGGTTGGATTTGATGATCTTAGAGGTCTTTTCCAACCTTAATGATTCTATGATTCTACTATTCTATGAATCTGCAGAGAAATTTTGTCCAGTTAGCTTCCTTTTAAAAAAACCTACAGTTACTGGTCAATTGACATGAGCAGTTTTCTTAATAAGAATAAACACAGGAGTAGTGCCATATATTCTGCTTCAGAGCATTGACTGATCATCAACTCGAGGAAGCATCAACTACATTATATACAACCCTAATAGACAAAAGGGTTATGTGCAGGTCTTCCTAACAAAAGGCAGGTACCTATAGCTTGGGGAACTCTCCCAGCATTCTCCTCTAGACAATATTTCTTTTTCTTCTATCATCTTTTTTTGTAAGGAAGTGACAAGTAATTAGCTTCTACTAGCACACAGAACAGTGATAGAGCAGTATCTTCACTCTTCATGCTATGCCACTTCTCTTAGTTTTCCCCTCTCACATCACTTAACAGGCCATGATTTCCCTAAAGTAGAAATCTAAGCAATACATAAAATAACTAACATACTTGCTGAAATCACTCTGAATCCAGCAAACACTAATTACAATTAGGTGATTCCTTTAACTATGTGTTCAGAGATTAAAGTTACAAGTAATATTAGTGTGTGTTCCAAAAACATTTGCATCTCATCACAAACATAAAGTGTGCAACAAAACTTAAGGCTGCTGTATAGCCTAGCTTGTGCAATATTACTTTTTAAGAGCTGTTTTTAACTGCTGCAACTCTTTTTGTGGTAATTCAAAATATCCTAATAGGCAGCTATATGTAACTAAAAAACCCCACACTTAGGATTGCTGCCCATCATAAAAGGATGATACGAGCAGAAGAAACAATCTACGCAACAACAGTAAAGATTAAAATTCTTAAAAGTTTCAAGAAACTAAACAGTGTGCATTACTGGGAGGAGAAATGAAGCCTGCAAAAAGGAAGGGAAGTCTTTAAAAAGCCATCCCAGTCAAAACTCAAGGCTTCTAATCATGAGAAATCCCAGAAAGAACTGGAACATGATAGAGAAGGAAGAACGGTTCTTGAACAGGAGCACATGCATTATCCACTGGTGTTTGCACGAGGAAAAGATAACCAGAAACCGAATGCTGAGAAGCTGTCCAGGCAACTGCCATACAGTTGCCCACAAAACCTGGCAGACCACTTCACGGGATGAACGTTCACTTGACAAAGACAGAAATGGGACAGAAGTGGAATAAAATCCAGATGAGCTGAATATAAAATCGTGTATTCTCATGAAGAGGCGAATCACCTTGTTCACTGAACTGGCAAGTTCTCAAAGTTATTTTTAATTAAAAAAAAAAATCAAACCCCACACAAAACAAAAACCCCATCAAATACATACCCCACCATAAACCTGCTGAGTTCACAATCCCAAATACTAGCAAATGGGTCTTCATTTCTATTCAGCTGAAACCCTTATTTGTAACTTTGAACAAAGATACTGCAGTTCCAACATCTCACCTGGGAAGTACTGCCTTAAAATATATATAACAGCTGAAACTTTTGATGGCCTCCGAGTTTCAGGTAACCCTGAGAGAGAACACATCTTCCATACAGGGTAGGCCATCAAAACTATCAAGTGCCAGTGTTTTACTTCTCCAGACTCTTAAAATAATGACTAATCCTGTCTAAAACCTTAGACTAAAATGTCTCCCAGTCTCTTCAAAGCAATTTCCCTTTTTCACGCTAATAAGTCACTCAGGAATCCATACATTCTGCCCGTAACCAAGATAAAACGTACTTATTTCAAACAAGTACAGTTTTATCTTAATTTTGAAAAAGCACACCCAAACACTTTTACTGTAAAACCTGGAGAACAATCAAAAGGTAAAGAAATTGCCAAGTCAATTAAGAACAGAAAGAGCTACATGGCAGGAAAAGAAAAAAAAAGAAAAAGGAAAACGTCACTAAAGACACATGCTACACAGAAATATGAAAGAACAGGCTGATTAAAGTACAACCATGCTACTACCCTATTAACTACCGCAATGTTTACTTGCTCGAGAAAGAACAATTTTTAAACGTTAGAGAAAGCAGCTATTGTTTATTATGAACCAGAATTATATTTGCCGAGTAGAAGATGGATCATCTTCTGAAACACGGGGTCCAGCTACGCAGCCAAAGGACAGAGAAATGTCATTTTTCCGGTAGAGATTACACATACAGGGCGAAAGCGTCCAGCCTAAGCAGCAGCAGCAGCCCGCCCTTTTGGAAAGGCCATCTGCCAGCGAAAGGCGAGGTCAGGGCGGGAGACCCGCCGGGACAGCCCCTTCACGCCATGCGGAGCACACGGCAGCCGGTGCCAGGACGCGGCGCCCCGCCAGCGGTGGCGGGGGAAGGGGCGGCGGCGGCAGCCGCCGGGAGACACCGCCCCGCCACGCGCCCGCTCCCCGCTCC
>NW_008794545.1:215590-248602 GCF_000699145.1 Aptenodytes forsteri
GGAGCGAGCCGTGTGCTGTGTCGCAACCTCCGGGGCACGCGCCCGGAGGCGGAGGGGCGGGTGCCGTCGCCGCCTCGCCCTGAGCCAGGCAGAAGGCACGAGGGAGGCCGAGGTGACGGCTACCGACAAGGGGCAGCGCCCAGCCGTGTCCGCTCCACGTCGGCCCCGGGCCCCTGCGGCCTGTCGAGCTCACATAAGGCAAATTCTTTACATCGCAGAAAGCCAACTTCTTGTTCTCAGAGGAGAGTAAAGGTAACAGGAGAGTGGCTCACGCTGTCTGCCTTGTCTTGACCTACTTTTTCCAAAGAACACTGAAGAACCCAAACCCCGTTGCAGTCTAAAAGACCAATTAACGATCTAAAGTACTACAGGAAGAGAGGTAAAGAGACAAAGCAGTACCTGCAAGGCAGAAAAACACGTTTTATGTCTAGTATAGTACCTAACATACACTATAAATGCACTACTTAATGTGAGGAACGAAATCTTGACGCCTCTGCATCCTGGACTCAAAGTCTCCAGCCCCTTGAAGTGAAAGCGTTCGCAAAAGTGAAGGCTTAGATGGCACCCGCAGGCAGGACTCTCTCAGAAATGACTGGAGCTCAGAGGAAGATACTCTCAGGTCAGAGCTCTTTCACCACCCAATTGCTAGAAGGAAGGTGCTGTCAAAATGTGAGGAACGAAATCTTGACACCTCTGCATCCTGGACTCAAAGTCTCCAGCCCCTTGAAGTGAAAGCGTTCGCAAAAGTGAAGGCTTAGATGGCACCCGCAGGCAGGACTCTCTCAGAAATGACTGGAGCTCAGAGGAAGATACTCTCAGGTCAGAGCTCTTTCACCACCCAATTGCTAGAAGGAAGGTGCTGTCAATGGACATAATGGCAAGCAGATACAGCTAATGTCACCTTCAGGTTGAACTGCACGCACCTGTGCCAAGGTGAAAAGTGCTCTGCCTAGAAAGAATTTTCTTTGCTTAGTATTCATTTCCTCTCTTTCTTTCTGGCCTTTGACTTGTTTCTTGGCCCATTTTATAGCAACTTACATCCATTTTGTAGGTTTTGAGATGTATTAAGGCTGCCTTTCTCTCCTTTATCAGGCCAAACAGCATTAAAAGCAGACGTATTCAAGTAGCATCAAATTCGTCTTTCTGGAATACGAATTTATATTTTCTAGAAATCACTAAAGTAGCTTGATTTTACGCTGTTATTAAAATCGATTATTTTATATTCTCCAAGGACAGGATCCAAGAGGCAGCTAACCTTTTAATAAATAATTCTTACTGATTATAATGGCCTGGAGAGGAAGAGCCTAGGAGGGATGCAAGGAAGAACCGGGACTGCCAGTGGTTTAGATTTTAACCCTGTCCCCTCTGGTCATAAAATACTTAGTCCAGTGAGGGGGTGCTCACAGGGTAACCAACCCACGACTTCATGTAAAGAAGGCTTCTTAGAAAAACGCAAATGTTAATCTTCAGAGGATCATTAAACAATTCTATAAGAAGTTTCATTAAGATGATACACCCGGTGAGCAAACTACAGGAAAGTGTTGAGACCGTAAAATGTATTTTGATCGTATAGTTACATGCTTTAAGTACAATTGCACAAGTTTTTCAAAAGATACAAGTCAGGAAGGCCCTAACTTCATTAATGATTAACAAAATACTAGCTGTTGTTCAAAATATACATATGACCTCCTCAAAGCTAAAGAGAAGTACGCGGACCATGATTTATGATTTTTAAAGGCAATTTGTAAGTTAAGATTTGACTGCCATCTTCTCCAGAAAATGGCACTGGTATTTTTTCTGCTGTAATTGATGTAAGAGTTTTCTGCCTGTTTGTGGACAGATGAACAGTTCATCTGCATATAAGAGGAAGCTTAAAAAAGGGAAATTTATGAGGAAGGCATGGGCTTATGGACAAGTCACTAGCATAGGCACTAGCTACCAAGTTACAGCTTTTAGTGAGAAGAATTGAAATTACCACAGGCAAAATACCTCTTTTAAGCTTGACAAGACGACAACAATACCCTGAATTCATTAGTTTATTATTACGACAGAAATATTTGTTAGCGCTTCCGAAGATGGATAAAAACCCAAATGATGGCATTAATTAATTTCAGTGACTGTTACGGGATGTTTATGGTCCAGTTAATAAATTAGCAGGCATTATTCAGCATACAACAGTAGTGGCTAAAAAGTTAGCTTAAACTCCTATCATCGTAGAATGAGAGAGTTTTAATTGAGAACTCAAACCTTGCCCTAAGCGGACATTTGTAGACCTAAAGTGGACTTTATACAAATGAGGATGCATAAATAACACTAAAAAACGCTTTTGTAAGTGATACAAAAGAAAGCGATGGTTTGTGGAAAACTGAAAGTAGTGCACTTTCTACTTCTGACAGAGGTTAAGACAAGACAGGATCCAAGACCAGAGAAGCCAGATACAGTTTGATTTATGCATAGCAAAACTGGTTTATCTGCTTACAGTACTTACATTAACATAGCTACATAGCAGTTACAAGATCATAAATTGATGATTTTTATACTGGGAGTTGTTTTCTTCTGACATAAATTTCAACCTCTGCTGAGGGTATCTTGAGTGGATACAGTAAGACCCATCCTCTTGCAGGTCACTCTTTAATAAAAAGTTGGGTAAAGCTTGTCCTTGATAAGCAAACTGACTGTTAGCATTTCTGAAGATGTTATCTCTAGCTATTTAAGGACAAAAAATGTCTTTTTCTATTAAATTACAAATATTACAGTGCATATCTTTTTCTTTAGCATTATTTGTATCCGTGGCTCATTTACAACAAGTTTTCTGTAGAGGTTTGTGGTGTGTGTTTGTTTTTTGTTGTTTTTAAAGTACAGGCCTGTGATGTGTTTGCTTTCTTTGGGGCAGGTTCCTTGATCAGTCCCGTTCTGAGACCATCTGCTGAGGATCAGCAGTGCACACAAACACCACTTTCCAGCCAAATCTGGCCAGCTCCAATGCATGGAGTCGTAGCTTCAGTGCAAATCAGCTCAAGTACTCAACTTGAATCTCTAGTTTTTGGGATTATGATGCAGTGTTCTCAACTTTTGCCAAAAGCATTTAAAAATATCTTTAGGCAGGTAGTGATTACAAACAGAAAACTTGAAAACAAAAGTTTTTCTATTCTATTTTTCAGTTTTTAAACTAGCCTTGCGATTTTTTTTTAATGCCTACAGTTGACGTTCTGCATATTTTAGTATGAATGATAGTTGCTCCCATAGCTTTTTTTTAATTTTTAATCCTAATTTTTCTGTTAGTCTTGCCATAATTTAACTTTCAGGATGATTTGTTGCTAAACTGATATATTGGCCTTATGCTCAGGGAGAGTAGAGTCAAGTTTTCAAGCTATTTTAAAGACTAAGCAAATAAAGAATACCAATTTCTATTGCAAAAGTAAAGTTGTTCTTTATAAGCAACAAACAGTTCTTGACTGGAAAAACTGTCACACTTTTGATGCTGTCTATTTTACAGGAAACTAGAGTGGGTTCAACCAAATAGGAACCATTGAAAATCCACATACTATGCACATGCAGTACATTTTTTATACTCTTTTCCTAATAAAATTCCTATTCTGCAACACAGACAATATAAGCCACATGCAGAGTCCCACAAGTTAGGCACATGAGCCTGTTTTGAGGATGAGATTGCAGAATTTGTGCCTAAATTGTAAATACTTGCTTATCAGTAAGGCTGACAGCAGAGGCTACAGGACAGAGAGGACTCTGTACACTTCATAGAATGATACTACTTTCCTCCTGGTTCTCCCCCAAACGTTGCCTACATGAAAAGCATTCAAAACTTTCTACCCGCCTGGTGGAATTGTCTAAAACAGGAGTTAAGCATTTTGAGATCTCAGATTGCTTCTCTAACCCTCTGAGCAGGCCAAATCCACAAGCCTAACTTGTCAGAGATGACATGCCCTGTGGCCCTGCCATTCCATTTCTGCATACCCCTGTCGCCAGACCCACCAAGTGGAATTGGAGACTTGATACAACAGAGAGCAAGTGCGTGCAGTGGGAGACTGATTTTGCAAACCTATCTGCATAAATGTGTTCTAAGTACAGTTTTACTGGGATCTGGGAGGAGGGATCCTGGGACACTCCTTTCTCCATCTGCTCGTCACTAACGCTGGCTGGCATCCTCCCCTGAAGTCGACTGCTGTTTCTATTTCAGCCTTACTGATGTCCAGATGTGGGACTGAAGTGTGGTGCTTCACAAAGGCTGAAGCGCTGAGGGCAAAGCCAAGCAACTTGATGATTACGAGCAGACCGAAGCTAAGTGCCTGAACTGGTTTGTATCCTTTCTGTTTATGGCAACTGGCCTCCGGGGCGAATCTTGTTAGCTCCTGTACACAACACTTAAATTATGGAAGCGTCCCCCCTACGTTGTATCTCAATGCCAAAACACAGATGCATACTGCCACCCAAACCTAAAGGCAGGTGCTCAAAAGTGTGTGGCAAGAGTAACTTCAGAGGCACTCGAATGGCAGATTTTTAGATACACGTGGGGAAACAGAAGCAAATACAGAGAAGCAATGAAGACAGACAAGGACATGGTGAAAATGGGCCCTGAGAAAAGCTCGGAGGGGACACACCTCCTCTAGGCTGAACAGAGGCTGAAGAAGGGGGGACTGGAGGTGTGAGTGGACATCCTCACTTTCCCTTACTGTTTGGTTCCTTTTGCACTGGGAGCTGTGCACGTCACTTGTAGACAGGATTGCACCAGAGAACTCCAGCACCCGTTCTTTTCTGGTGTAGTGCTTGAGTCAATAGAAACAGCGCTGTGTTTGCTACGTATGTGCGTTAGCCAATCTAAATTTCAAATCACCCTGACCTTTGTACTGAAATGGATTAATTTTATAAAACTCCACTGCATTAGTTTCACACTTTGCAACCCAAATATAGCCTCAATTCCTTTGCTTTTTTAAAATCTAAAACTTAACACACTTCTAATAAAAACATGCTACTCAACAATTCTACAAGAGCAGAAGTAATGTTGTGATACAGTACTAGGTGTGAGACTACCAACATACAGAAAGCCATATCAAGGTAGGTGATTAAACACTATCATGTTTACATACATTATATTTAGCCAAAAAGTAGTAAGCTAAAGTTTAATGCAGAGAGTGAACCACACTATAAATTGAAACTCGATTAACATCAAGATTATCTGGAATCTGTGAGCTTAGCTCTTGTCAAAGCATAATTGTTTTTAATTGTAAGAAAAAGTTGAATACACAAATAATATTTTAGTCATGAAGAGGTAAAGTAAGTTCATAGCTCACAGGAATGTGCTGATGCAATAAGCTATATATTGCATCAGAATTTCAATGCAAAGCATTTAGCCAGTGTGCCTGGACTGATACGACAAGTAGCCCATAGTCCTGATCCTGCAGGTCAGCTGAGCTTCAGCAGATAATCAAAGTAGATGTGAAACATCAAGGTATTTATAAGTCTGTATTGCTTCATACAAACAGAGTTGTATCTACAGACTGCAAATGTAATTTGAAAAACAAACAAAAAATTAACACATCTGTGAATATCACATTAAGCAGAAGAACATTCCTATCACTGTTACTAGCACACATGTATGGTGGCATGGTTTGTGAAAATAGTGGAGCTATAGTAAAGTAAATCACTATGTTGACTGTACCGCTCAAACTGTTCTCAAAGGGTCTACAATCACCAGCTCTATTTGAAAGCTTGAACTTGTGAATTAGCAAAGGCTCTGCAGTCTGCATTCTTGTTTGTGTTATAGCATTATAATTATTATTACTTAAAATCACCCCCATTCTTTTCTTACCGCAGGTAGCTGCTGTTACTGGTGGGATACTGGTGATGGTGATAATGTTCAGGCTGGCTGTGCCAGAAAAGCATTTTGGGATGAGATGAAGCGTTGTGCTCAGCTAAGAGATGGTCACTGCAGCGATGGGAGAGAGGGAAGAGAAAACAAATATACACATTCAGATTCAAGCTGCAGTTGGGTTCCTCTCACACCTTTACATTTAGCTGCTGCCAGCAAGTTTGCCGGTGTACAGTCTCTCCAGAAAAGGCAGGTAGCTGAAGTCTTGGCTGGTCCCCACCTACCCTCCTGCTCCCCAACCTTGCTGCCCTGTTAGCTGCTGCCCAGCTGCAAGGCTTTATTACTAGCTGATGTGACATCAAGTGCAGCTCAGACCTCACCAGCACCCCCGTTGATCTCTTCCCCCTCCCTCCGCACTGTCAGAGCATCACTGAGCAGAACTGTGTGTTACGGAGCCAGGAGAAAGAGCAATTTCATAGCACTTCTGCCTCAGAGAGGCATACAGCTCCCTCTTTACGCAGTCCACTCAGAGTAATTGAACACTATAACCTGCATAGGCATGACTGACTGAAGAGAAAAAGGAAAAAGGTGGAATATACAATGATCTCCTTAAGGCAAGCAAGATGCCTTCTCAGTAGTGTTTAGACTGTATCCCTTTTGCCTGTTCATTCTGTACAAGTTCAAGTGGCAGGCTACTAAAGAGTACAACTTTACAGTTACCTTCTTGCCATTAAAAAGATTTTTAAAAGCCCAATGAAAACACTGTCAAACTGCAGGGAAAACATTTACTCCAACACCCACCCCTCACACACACTTTAGGGAAAAATCGTATTCAGATGCAAACCAGCTGCTTGGTGCACTCATGTCTCAGTGCCATTTGCTTGCCTGGGTTTGCAGCCAGGATTGTAGTATCTACTTTAAAACACAAAATAGTACTGGTCAATCCTGCTAAGACCTTGACACTCAGAAACAAAAGGGGCGCACATCCAAAAACCTCATCTGAAAACAGTTACCTGCAGAGGGCACCCATTCTGCTTGAAATAGGAAGGACTACTGACAAATACTAGCAGTTTGCTGGTTTTTGTTTGGGCGGGTTTTTTTTTTTTTAATTATTTAAATACCACCCACACACAAGCACACATTGCTTGTTCCTTGCAGTTTATTCTATAAAAAGATACTTTTAAAAGGTATTGCAATATTGTGACAACACTCAGGCTGTGAAAATCAGAATATCAAAGAGCAAGGTTCTGGAAAACAAAAAGGAATTATTTTTTATTACAGTGATAGTAATAGGCAGCAGTCAAAAAAAATTCAAATAAACAACATTGTTGGTTGCTTTTTTTCATAGCATGAGGCAATTCTCCTTTAACTTACCATTCTTAATCAACATCAAAAAAACACAAACACAAAGCAAAGGCCAGAATAATAATAGAAGAACAACTGTAAATAAGGGAAGAGAAAGAAACACCCACATGTGACACTGCCCAGAAAAGCAGACGAGAGTCGGGACTGCTGACTTAGTGATTCTAAGAGATTATTCTCTTCCAAGAGGCACCTAGGTACCGCAAGGAGGGCTGTCATAACACAGACCTGCTTGTGTACACAAATTGATCTTTGCTCCAGCAAGGATGAGAGCTGGAGCTTTTCAAGGTTAGTTTTTCCACTTACATGTCTACATGTAACTGCATACTCTTAATAAGCACCCTCCTAGCAGATGTAAAGGGCTGCATGAGTCCCAGGGATCACTGCTGCATTTTTTTTTAATAATTAATTTTATTTTGGTGACTGTAGAAAACATGTATCCTGCTATCCAGTTTGCTCCATCTACTGGCAAGTTGTAAAATAAAATCAGTCTCCAGCCCTAGATTTAGGCAAAGGTGTCAAGTGCGTACAGCGCATTGTATTTGGAAGCCCTATTTCCCTTTGCACTGATTATTCTCAAGAAAAGGACCACACATCCCTCAAACCACTTTCACAACCTTCCCTTGGGGCTGACATGAGCTTTCCACATAGAGGGTAGGCATTTGTTTTGTTCTGTGACTTGTATTTCTATTAAATGGGAAGAGTAAAACCACAAGTGTCAAGTGCGTACAGCACATTGTATTTGGAAGCCCTATTTCCCTTTGCACTGATTATTCTCAAGAAAAGGACCACACATCCCTCAAACCACTTTCACAACCTTCCCTTGGGGCTGACATGAGCTTTCCACATAGAGGGTAGGCATTTGTTTTGTTCTGTGACTTGTATTTCTATTAAATGGGAAGAGTAAAACCACAGATTCCCCTTAACTTGAAGAGCTTTCAGTCCCTACCACAGAACGGCTCCCACCTCTATGAGTATCCCACAGAGCTCACATGGCTTTAAATTATCAGGCACTTTCCCCTGCCCCAAAGTAGCCTGTTGCTTTTGACAGATGCTGGTTTGTCAAAATGCAGGTGGGAACACTGCAGTTTTGATCAGTCTTTTTTTGTGAATTCCAGGAGAGAACCTGTGAGCAAAAGCAATTGAGATTCCCAGACTAATCAGTACCCTATTTTTTATATATATATACACACACGTACATCTACATATGTATACTAAAAAACTGCACTCCTATTTTTCATCTTTAGCACAGTAGACTTTGTTACTAGCCCTTTTAGAATTAATTTTGATATTTTTAAGTAACACAAACACAACATATCAGAAGTCCTCGATTTGTTCTTATGTCAAGACAGAGAATTCGCTGTTGTTGAAAATAGCCACCCCAGGCAAGCAGTTGCAGATTAGGCTACTGGCCTGAGTTTACCCCATATGTTTTGAGGGTAGATAGTGAGTGGGAGCCGTTAGGCATAGGTACTTTAGTTCTCCGATTTCAGTCCTCTCTGTTGTTAGCTTGCCCAGCTGTTAACAAAAGCTTTGACTCTACCAACCACACAAGTAGGCCATAATAAAACTCAGGAGCATCACAGCAAATGTGCCCGTTCAGTCTCTTACCTTCATTTCAGTTTTCACGTATTACGCAGACTAAAAGTAACTGAGTCATTGGTTATATCCAAAAAGCTACTGCCTCAAGGAGATGGGGTGTGTATTAGTAGAGGAGGGTGAAATGATGAAGGCTATTCTGATCTCAGCTTCTAAGTGCCTGCTTCTTATAAAAGGCAGAAGTTCAAGGCCTGTGTTAGGGGTACCCTCATGGTATGCAAACTATTTCAAACTTGAGAGCGCATGGCCACAAAGGCTGCTGCTACAAACTGTCATATCCCACTGTGATCACTGATCCTGACAGTGTAGAGAAGAAAAGCAGAACCAAATCTTGTGAACTTTCATGCAAAAGCACTGTGGAAGAGGAAAATTTGCCTTTCTTTTTTCCCTCCAAGGGTTGACAAGATGCTTATCACTCATAGAAGCTTTGAGTTCCTTGTATGGAAAGTACTAGACAAAACATGTAGGAAAGATGGTATTACTCAAACTGAAATTAAACACTACCAAAAAAACCTCTGTTGGTATTTCTTTTCTTTCTTCTCTTCAGTCTTGTGTTTTGACTGATCTTTGTTGCAAACAGTATATGGGTAAAACTTCAAGTTTTACGGTATAGCTTAGCTTTTTAAATCAGGATAAACTTCCCAGGTTATATTTAATCCTGGTATTTTGCCTCATGAAGCACTGTATATTCCCCACACCCACACCTGCTGCCCTTGACTAACCTCTAGACATAAAGGTATGTGGTTACACAGTCTTGCAAGTTTGGGGACAAATAAGGTGAGGTTTTTTACCTTGTACTGTTTATTGTTAAGGGGCTATTTTCGTTTCTTGCTTTATCATCTGCCCCGTAAGTACTAAAACAGATCTCAGCAAAGGAGAATTGTATACACAAACAACAAGACATTATTTATTTAAAACATCTCTTGCTTTAAGGCTTGTGTATAGCATGCAAAGTCCTACCTGAAATTTAAGGTGGGGAGGCTAATGTTTTGCTAACAGGTGGATCTGCACTGAAATTAAGTACTTTAGCATATGGTGCCTGAAAACTTTTAAGTGTTGGATTTTTCCATGAGCAGCATCCAAAATGATAAGCTCTCCTAAGGCATCATTCAATTTGCTTATCTTTTTTATAGCGATCAGACTCCTCACTTCATTTTCTGATTGCCCTTCCGAGAACTACAGCAAAGGACATAAATATTGGTACTGTAACTGGTTATATACACAGATCATCATCTTTGCTCTTTGTTTTTAGCAAGTAAAAATTATTCTACAGACAACACCACATGGAAAAACTCAATCAGGTACCATATAAGACACTGTAAATTCAGTATATTCTGAAAAAAATATTTAAAGGAAGTGTTTGCTGTCCAGTGATGATTTTTAGTTGTGCTTAAAATGCTAGGTCAGTTTAAAATCAGAAGACAGGTTTATATGTATGCAGGAGCAATCCCTACATACTTCAGCCCCAAAATGGTACAGAGGAGAAAGCATTGCTATTTTGATGCATTCTGTTTGGTCTTTGGACTCTTTTTGGTTGTGTAACAGTTGCTGCCAAATGCAGGGTAACTTTGGAACGAAAACACCTGTCAAACCAGACATCGGTGACCCCGTTCACCTAAACCACTACATAACAGTGAGGTATTCACATCTAGATGACGCTCCCTGCTTGGATGGGCTGTGAATCCATCATACATGTATGTGAAAGGTACTGAAATGTATTTCTAGCCCTTCCTTGTATGCACTTTTGAATACACAACCTCCCTGTCTCCTACGTACATTGGTAGTGGGACTGTATTCATTGCCACTGCTATAATGAACTTAAACACTGACAGGTAACAATCAGAAGCAAGAAAAACTTCCGCATGTGATCCATCGCTGCACTGACTTGCAGTTCTCACCACACATCTCCTGACGCATTAAGAGTTGACCCAGCCCAGTCCTTTGTCTGGTCGTCTGAAGGTGGCAATAAGTAGGCAATCACTGCCAGCAGTCAGACTGTGAACAGCAATGCACTGTGTCTGTTTAATGCAGTAAAGGATAAGCAGCAATGCCCGCATATTCTCCATGTCCACCTGCCACCTTTTTTCTGGATTGTTGGATGGTTTTAGACATCCTAATCTGGGCCTGCTTAACGTTAAAGCATTGTAAGGACTGATGCATTCACCAGTCCTTCCTCTGCGATAGAGAAGAACTCTTGACAAGCAGGGCTGCCAACAAAAAGAAAAGGGAAATGGGAAAAACCATAAAGAACATTTTTGGTAGACCTCCTAAATTCCAGCAGAAATCTTAGGACACTAAGAGCACAGAGACATGGGGTATATGACCAGAATGGCATGCATAACAGCGCTGAGCACACTAAACACTTCAACAGCTCCTTCTGATCACTTTGATGAGATACATTAGGTATGTAGCAGACCCTGTGCTTTGACTTGCTTCAGTGTCTCCTTGAAATGAGGCACTCTGAGAACTAACTTCATATGTGAAGGAGAAATATGGATTGCTTCCAATGCCTCGAGTGTCAGTTTACAAAAAACACAGGTTTGGGTTTTTCTGAAGAATGCAGGGTATGCTCCTTTCCTCATGGGATCGATCCCCTTTTAAAAAAAAGTCTGAAAGTCTCCATTGCAGAGTGTTACTGCTCTGTAATTTATTCCACCATAGTCATATTCCTCACATAATGTACTTCTGAATCTAAGAGGATGCAATTAAGGTGCTGAGGTATCAACTGAGGAATAAAAGTCTTACTGACTTCACATCTTATGAGATGGAGGCATGGTTGGTATTACCTTTGCTTTCTTCTGCTGCCTCTTAGGAAGACTTTAAGGCCTGCAAAGGAACCTATCACATGGAGATCATTTGTAGGCATAAAGAGATTTAGACAGCAACATTGCCCAGAGAAAAATTTTGATTTAACCCATCACATCATACCCAAATCAAAACTTAAGCTAGCAGGTTTTTATGGCTCTGGCAGAGGATGGAGTCAGGTTTTTTTGTATAAGATTCAGAAGTCTGTAAAGGTGGACAAGCTCAAGTGTTTGTTATTCTTCTATTCTATGCTTGCTGTGCACCTACTTGGTAGCCTAAAAAAAAAAAAAAAAAATCAGTATTTGGACTCACAAACTGCTGCAGCAATGTAGGCTTCCTGCGTGTGCTGACACAGAAAAGCCAGCTCAGTTCCTTCTCGTTCCTGATGCACAAAGTCCCTTTTACCTGACGCTCTAAGGCAGCTTTGGTACTCTGCCAGGTCTAACATTTTCTAACATCATGCTGTCTTGGGTTTGGGGACAAAATCCTCCAGTATCAGTGTTTTCCTCTTAATTCAGAATGCAGAAAACAAGACATTCTGTATTCCAAGAAAATCCCCTTCCTAAAAACATTACAAACCACACGGGATTTTTAAGGTTTTTAA
Organism: Aptenodytes forsteri; assembly: GCF_000699145.1. Classification (NCBI taxonomy): domain Eukaryota; kingdom Metazoa; phylum Chordata; class Aves; order Sphenisciformes; family Spheniscidae; genus Aptenodytes; species Aptenodytes forsteri. Next base: position 227,788 of record NW_008794545.1, read on the forward strand.
GAACAAGAGCTACAACTCACAAGGGGTTAAATTAAGTACATATACTATGTCTCTCTCCTCATATTCTGTAACAATCCTGTTGTTTTCCACTTCCTAACAGGGCAAAAATCTCCTTTCTTAGATGGTTCAAGCAGCAATGGCTCATTAACAGACTTCTGAGAAAGGGCAGCCTCTGATAATACCAGCAGTTACTTCTGAGTAAAGTTTCAAAAAGTTTCACCTGACAATCTCTGAACAATCAGGTAACATCCAATTAAGATTTCTCTTCTTAAGCAAATACAGGCTACATAAATAGTGATGCATGAAAACTCCTTAGGGAAAACAGATAATTTCGTCCATGTAAAATAATTCAATTGATTAGTTGGCCAACATCGCCACAGCTATCATCTGAAAGATCAAAAACCATATTAAACACCTCAGAATTTCTCTATATAAAATACAACCATCTATAATGACATTTAGTATGGTATAAAAACGTTTTATCCAACGCAGTTTAAGTTGTGTTGAAAGGACAAAAAATAACAGGCCAGAAATTACTCTTTTATCAGATTAGAGGCTTTTTGCACTTGTATACCATTACAGTTACATTTCAAGTGTATTATTTCAGATTAGCCGATAGATTAATTAAGCATTTGAAAACATGCTAATCTGCAATTCTAATTGAAACAGACACATCCAGTTCCCCCCCAAAATCTTGCACTTCAGCCATTTAAACCAAGCTGAAACCACAGTTTTCTTGTCTTCCCTGGTATTTTAACATGAACTACATATGCTCAGGCTAAACAAACTGTGCTAAGAAATGGTTTTTTTTGTACCCCCCGCCACAGGCAGACCCTCAAAGCCCAGGGCAATGTTCACTTTTGCCAGCATCTCTGGCAGAAGTTTCTGATCCCAGGATGCTGCTGGAGGACCAGTCTGAGATTGCTCCCCAAATAGATTAAGGGAGCTCCCACAAGGTACTCTGTTGGCTCTGCCATGGGCAGAGATGAATAGATGGTGAGGGAATAACTAACCAGTCTAGCTGGCTTCTGAGAATGTCTGTCTACTGCCTAACTTAAATCTGCATGTTTGTTTTTATTGGTATAAGTCTTCCTTGGACAGACAGGCACTACCTTTGAACCTAGCCTGACATATAGTTAACAGAACTGACTCCAGTACTGATTTCAGTATGAGTTTATAGAGGTCCAAAGATTTGCATCGGTGGACAATAGCACGATCTAGGACAGGAAGCACAATAAAAATGGAAGACTTGTAAAACTTTCATGCCCAAGATAAAGTTTAGTTACCTTTCTACCTCCTGCCAACAGTAACAAGTCTGGATATCAAACAGTTATATGCAAGTATGTTATTTTTTCCACTGAAGAAAGGTATTTTCCATGTTTCACTATCCAGCATTATTTCCAATCTTACTCCCTCAAAATATGCTTCTTTAGTATCACTTGTATCTACCTAAAATACATCAAGAGTTACAGAATTTTAGATTTGACAGAAATCATACAATATTCAAAACTGCTTGCAAAATACCATTTCAAAGTTTCCAAAAGTTACTGTTTAACAGCAATTTACAAACATAGTTGCGAATCTGTCTGAGCAGAAATTACCTATTAGCAAACTTTCCTCAGTAGGGAACTTCTCAGTAAATATGCTCATTATCCTAAAATCCTATCAGCAAATGAAGAAACTTCTTTAACTGGGATAATCCAAGCTGCACAGCTTGGGAACCCTGAGGTCTTAGAATATACAAACATATACCAAATATAGGAAAAAAAAAAGTAAATGAAGTTTGATTTTTTTTTCCACTTGCCAGACTAGCACAATTAGTTTCTCAAACTTCCCATATTACTGAAAATCTTCTGTGTTTTAACAAAAAAGAAAGAAAAATTTTAATCTGTTTAAGAGAACATTTATAATATACGAAGCAAATTTTTAAAGTATATGCTTGTAAAGAGCTGGAAGACTTAATTACAAAATGTAGGGGGGGAAAGGTACGAAGTTTTCTTTAGAGAATGTAGTATGAATATTGACTTTCATCTTACCTGGAAGTAGACTGCAACTGTAAAACTGATCAGTTTACTGTTTCAATTGGGAGAAAATATCAGTTTTCTTTCTGCAGGTAATCCTCCAGTTCCCAAACTGCCCGTTTATCCCCATCGTATTTATGTTTATTGTGTTCTATGTTTTTATTTGCTAAGTCCCAACCAGACACAGTGAAAGTCACCACAACCAGCTGAACCATTCTCACTACCCTATCATAGGGAGTAACTGTAGCATAAGTCAACAAATTTATTCCTTAAGATTATTTTCTCTTATATGATTGTTTTCTAAGGGACAATGTCATATTCAGAATTTGAGTTCTTTTGCTGAAAATTAAACTGTGAGCAGTTCGGGCCTGCATTCTCAATAGGCTTTTTACATAAGTATGTTTATGAATTTACTCAAACGTTTAAACATTCACAGAAACTACTAGGAATATGTAAGTGTTTCAGGATACAAACGTGTGTTCTTTTTGCTCTGGGACTCAGACCACAAATAATAAACACAACTCAATCTGTTCCAACCTTTATCTTCAAAAACAAGCAAGCAACCAAACTCGGGAAAATTTACAGGATCAGCTCTCCTTTCAATTTACATTTACTATCCCAACTTCCTTGCTAAGACTTCAGCTCAGCATAATGTGTTACTCAAAATTGTTTAAAGCAAATGACATCCAAGTCAGAGACATCCAAGACATGCATTTCCTATCCTGATTCTGCATGTAGCTTTCTTTCCTTCTTCCTCTTTTTTTAAGCCCAAACCCAACCTTTAAGAATTACATTTTGGTATTCAAATGATTGCAATGACCTATCTTTACAGAATATTAGAACGAACATAAAGAAACCCTTTCTGAAAGAACAGCAACTTATAATTGTCCTAGGTTTTTCCCAGATCTTCATGCTAATCCATTAGAGAAACCACCTCCAGCAGGAACATAAGGCACGACTAGTCATTGCTCAAACCTAACTGAGCTAATGTCTATTTATAATATAGGAAATGAAGGAAAAAAGCAATGCAGTGAATCTGGTAACTGGCTGCAGTGGAAATAATTTTGTTGCAAATTCTTACATTCTGATGGATCCATACTAGTCATATCGTAAGTAAAATATTCATTTAAATATATTGCATTTAGATTTTTAATACATGGGATATCCACACTTAGGACATTTAAAGATGGCTTAGAAGCAAAACTGAGGGACAAACTTTGTGTAAGTATCTTCCTCCCCTACCTGGAGCAAAAATTTTCAGTCATATAGGGGATAAAAACATTTCTTTCTTACCAACTTTTGTTTACACATAAAAACCCCTAGGTTCATCTAGAATATATACTGTACGTTTCAATAACTTATTTTTTCAGTATGAAATAGGATCTTCAAAAAGATGACAAACAGCAGTCATCTTGAAATGATCCTCTGGAAACAAACATTACCTGTAGAAAAAGCAGGAATAACATACGGGATAACTGAGCTCAGAATTTGTGCAAATTTTTTTTAAGTGACTTTCTGTATAATCAAAGTGTAAACTACAGGACTGTAGACTGAAAATTATTTTTAAAATATTGAAAAAATAAAATGCAAACAATGTATAATGTACAAATAAATGAAATAGTAAACAAGAAACCTGCCTAGATGAAGGAAACTGGGTGTTCATAAGGATTCTATTCAATTTCCAAAAAACATTTTTGTCTAGCATACCTGTATTCACAGCACGTTCTCAAATGCCAGGTCAGATTTAGTAACAAGAGTATATAAAGAAACATCATTTGGACACACAAAACAAGAAGATTAAGAGAATTTTTTTTAACCAATGTTGTATCAATCACATTTATAATTTTTCTTATAGCATGTGATCAAATAAAACAGAAAACCAGAATGTATACATTGCTCATTTTTTAAGTAATGTTATGTACATTTTATTGCCAGTATATGCACAATGGTAAGCATAGAACTATAAATACACAATGTAATTAAACAGTAGAAAACAACAAGGATGTTACACATAACGAAGGAAAGAAAGAGGAGATACTATTTTCTTGATGTAGCTGCTAAAACGGGCTAGCAACGAGTTATGACAGTCTTGGTTTTAAGTCTTTACATATATTTCTACAACTTTTCCTCCAAATAAATCTCTGCAACGGCACTGCTTCTTTAACAACCACATCTTGGCTCTTTCTATTGGATTCACTTCAAACTAAAGTGAAAACAACCTTTCATGTAACTACAAGCATCTGACTTAATTTTTATTCGGTTTTGCTTTTCAGGGTTCCTAGCAAGTGAAGTGTGTAAGTAGTTTCTTATGATATTTGGCTGCAATGTTGAAGAATAGAGTTTTGAATACACATTAAGTAATAATTTGGAAAAAAAAAAAGTAAAGAAGATTTTCTGTAGATAGTTCTTCCACTGGGTGCTATATGCAGCAGCTCAGTCAAAAATCAGTCACCCTGAAGAGCTAGAGAGAATTTTAGCCTAGCATAGATCATCATCCTTGGCACCGCTATTTTCTCTCTTATCAGGATGCACTTCCTACAACTAGACAACATCACAGTCAAAGGGAAAAAAAGAGTCAGGGAAAAAAAAAAATTCCACCATTCCTGGGAAGGGCACTGTTTCATCCCAGTTCTCAGTTAATTACCTTGCCGCTTATATCCAAGACCAAAAAAAAAGAAAAAAGAAAAAAAGAAAAAAGAAAAAGACAACATTTAGGGACACATTTACTTGATCTTTGTTCTCTTTCCATTATCAAGTTCATAAATACAAAGAACCATTATTCACAATAAACTAACTCTTTTTCAAAAATGGAAAAACAAACCCTGGAAACATTTCCACACCTTAATCCAGATGGGTCTTGAGGATGCTATTCAAGAAAACCATGCAAATAATTTGGTGCAGCTTTCCCAACTCATCCAAAATATATATTTTTTTTTAAAATTAAAAGGTGGCAAGATCTATAGCATTTGTGACTATTCCCCCTCCCCCCCCATTTAAATTCAATGCAGAAAACCTTGGTGCTTTTAGGAAGATAACGAATAGTTTTCTGCACTGTTGTCATAAAATCCCATGTGAGTTACAATACAAGACTACTTGTTCCAGCAATTAGGTTGAGAGGAAACATTCTAGTGATAAAGATAAATACATACTGAGCATGCTTGGGCAGAGCACTCCATTCTGAAGCATCCTGCTTGAAGAACGAAAGGTGACAAGGATGGTTCACGTCCATCAAGTGACCATTAACTCTGCTGCTAAAAAGCAGACTGCCACACTATCACCAGGTCGGCAATGCTACCCTGAAAGGGCTGTCTTCCACATTAAGAGGTACTGGTTGTACCAGTCCTCTACTGCGCACACTAAATTCTTATTTATGCAACAAACATACAACCAATGAACAATATCACTTTTACAGAACTGGATCAATCCAGCTTTTTTTTATAGGCATATTTCTCAATCTCCAGAATATCCCAAACAAGCTGTAAATAAGATGATGAACCACCAACACAGTGAACGAGTCTCACTGCAGTTCAGACTAGTTCAGCCTTGGTTCACATCACTTCTTGTTTCTAGCGAAGGACATGATACTCAAACAAAATAGCAATAAAAAAGTAATGTTATCTGTAGCTGAATAAAAGCAACAGAATTTATATTTTAACTTCTGAAGCTTAAAGCATACCTTTTTAATTAGCATTAAAAAAAATTTTTTTTTTAATACAATAACACTGGCAAAAGTTAATGGGAAGACACAGAGGATTGCGAACAGGATAACTGATGGATTAGATTATTTTTAAATTTTATTCTGCTTTGATCAACTGATGTTAATACTGTTTTTCCTTGAATTTGGAATAATTCTATTGCAACAGTCACATGCAGGCTGAGGACAGCCGTTGGTTAAAGGGGGGGGAGGGAGAAAAAAAAAAAAGAAAGGAAAAAAAAAACCAAGAAAAAAGTTCCAAAAGTTGTATGTAAGAATTTTCCTTTCACTGAAGAGGGCCTTGCCCTTTCTTTAGGAGACCTGGTTAACTCTTCTCAGCTTCATTAGCTTTGTCCAGACATATCTGCTGTTGTATCCCCTGGTCCAGAGCCTGTTTGGGCACGTTTGATGTAAAGGTTCAATAATTTCATCTGCAAATTTAAGCCAGAAATTAACTTTTTTTAGTATTTGCAAACTGTACAGACTACAGGAACGGTACAACAAAGGAGACATTAAATGATTCCCCCCCCCAATTATATTTTACACTGTTGATTCAAAGGTACCATACTTGCCAATGAAAACATCAAACACAGCAAAATTTGTCACAAGGAAACTGCTCAAGCTTCTTTAAGGATGTAAAGAAGAGAACAATCTAAGGTAGCTAGATTAAGATAGATGGAATATTTTCCTCAAATTACAATGCTTTCCAAAGAAGGTAGGTTTTTTTTTTCTTTTAAGTTAAGGTTGCAGTTTTAAGCCTCTAGGTTAGAGTTGCTGATGCTGGTACTTACTAAAGCTTCCAATACTGTCTAGAATCACATTCAACACAATCACTGCCAGAGAGTATTTTTAAGATACAACTGTCTTATTCAAAGATATACAAAATTAATTGTCCTGTTTTATTCCCAAGGACAAAGATATTCACAATTAACACAGAGCTCTTTGCATGCAAAAAACTGTATGTAAGAAATGTCAATAAAATCATAAATACCCTGAATCAAAAAGGACCACAGACTGATTACTATTATTATTATTATTTCAAATTAGAGGTACTGAAAGGATTGATGAAAGCAAAATAACAAGGAGGGAGAATAAATAAAACTGCTGTATGTAACATCCACATATTACATTTATTGCTTTTCAATCAGAACTTTCATGAAAAACAAGACAAGAAATACTGATAGGAAAAGCCATGCTGAGTATAGCCATTATCATTCTGGTTTTCCATTATCACTACTACCGGGGATACAATCAGTAACTAAAAGCATTAAACAGCTGTAAGAAACATAATTTAGTATTTATCTTAATGCTAAAGTTCGTACACTTGCATAAATAAAGGTCTATGGATTTTCAGTTTTGAACATTTTATGACAAAGTTTTATTAATCCTCAGAGGGTTTCAGCAGCCCTGATGTTCTCATTCAAGTATATACTTTTATGAAACCTTCTGGCAATTGCAACCAAAATGCAAATGCATACATGCAATTATGAGCTAAGATTTCTTTAAATGGTATCTTTTACTTACTTTACTGCCAGTGAGTTGACTGAGATGTGGTTTTAGTTCATCACCAATTACTGCGTGAATGGCTACAAGGCAGAAAACACATGCCTTACGAACACTGCTCTCTGAATTATCATAACCCTAGAAAGCAATAAAATTAACGTTAATACCTTATCAGTTAATGATTAAAAGCCTCAGAAAGCTATTTACTTATTTACTATAATAAATACATTGAAGTCTACAGTAAATGAATGCTAGTGTAGCCCAATGAAGCATTCCAACAAACACGCAAATACAGAGCATGCACTTAAAGAGCAGGCTGCTTATTAATCACCATTGATAATCATTTTCCAGACTGAAACTAAAACCCACGCACTCCTGTTCATAAGTTACACTGAAAACAGAGTTGCTGTCATGCAATAGGGGAGTATGTAAGAGAAATTGTTCTAGACTATACAGATATTTACTTAAAGCAGAAGACCACTCCATTTAGAGCTTCCTTATTCTGAAAGAAGTATTCTCTTAAAAGCTAAAGATTCTTTTGTTTACTCCCATCTCATTCCTTAATGACTTTTGTTTCTTTTGCCACTTTGCTAGTACCCCATGCCTGGCTGCCTCACTCAGACCCCCTTCTCAGAAGGCCCCTTCTCTGCCTCCACCTTCCTGCAGATATATGATTGAATCACACCCATTAAAGACAGAAATCAGCAGAATGCAGCTGTCAAACTCTGAAGAGTCTTTATCCATCACATGCAAATTAATGTATTTTGGCTCTTGATAAGATGGGAAAGAATTTATTTTTAAAGACAAAGGAAGAGAAACCTCTGATATCCTTCTCGTTTTATTAAACTTTCCCCAATCAACTGCTTCTTTCCTCTTGCCTCCCCCAAGCCCCAAGTGATAAAACCCTACAATTATACACAAATACAACATGGACAATTTCAGACCGAATGATTACAACTTGGAAAAAGATATAAACAACAAAACCCGATCTTATAACTAAAAGTATCTACCAAGCTTAATTATAACCAGTACTTAATATCCTACTGAGATTTCCTTTGAGTCATAACCACAGTTATAATTTAGCTACCTGCCAATCAAAGAGTTTGTTCCCACTGAGTTATTTTGGGTCAAAGCAGCCATCAGTTATCAGACAAATAAAATCCTTCGTGAGAGCCAAGTGATACTATTTTTAAAAAGTCTTTGCAATTCTTATATATAGTTTCTTTTGTTTGTTTTTCTTTCTTCTCTCCTTACCTGTATTAGACCTGGCACAATCTCTGGTAAAAGCTGAGTAAGGGTTTCTTTAGATACTCTTTCTATGACTTTCGTCTGCATTTTGATTGCAGCCAGATTAATGGGGTAATCTGCAGTTTGGATAATTGGACAAAGAACTTTGATGCACTGATCTGGGCTAATGGAAGTGGCCAGCATGGAAGCAGCTTCTTCAGCAGATCTCACCACCTATTGAAAGAATAAGTAAAAGACATGGAAAAATTATTTACAAGAGACTGTTACTATGGCCTGTTACCTAGCAGTAAAGGTCTTGAGCATAAAAATTGCCTACCAAGAGCTCTACAATATTGTAGAAATATGTGAATGAAGAGCCCTTTGAAAATCTGTTTACAAGATTCCAACTGTTGGTTATACTTCCCTAAAAACAAGACTCTTCCCAATATTCTGTGGCTAATCTATGTCCTCAGCAATACGTATCAGTTTTTCAAACCTGCTTGTTGAATCAGATCTGAAATGTCTCTCTTCTGCAATACCCTCCAACTACATACTGAAATACCATCACCTTTGTAATTTCTTGTGTTGTCATTTGTTATTGCTTGTTAGGTCAGTGATCACTGACAAGACATGTTTTCACATTCATCTCAAAAACATGTTTAATGACATGCCTAAATTGCTACTTCTAGAAGTCAATCTAGCTGTTTTTCCTCCCCTCTAAGTTTGACAGAAACTATGACAAGAGTGTACTTTAAGCCTGAAGAATATGCAGAACAAGCAGAACAAGAATAATTAGGTAGGAAGACAATAGGTACAGAAGCTCAGGATACAGCATGGGCACAACACAGAAAAGTCGCATCTGATCTTCATATTAGTGCAGCTGTGGCGCCTGCCATCTAACAAGACAAAACCGCTGTACAAAATCAGTGGTTTGTACATCAGTGATGTACAAAAACTTCCATACCTGATTCTCTCCATCCTTGTCCCCTTTACACTCTCACTCATATACACGAAACCAAGAGAGAGAAAAAGCACAGTAACAGAGAAGGAAAGATGGGGACAAGACACTGTAATAAATACAGTATATGGAACAAATTAAGAGGGTGCAGGGAAAAGAGAAATGAGTATCAGATGAATGACAAAAGTCATTGGTATGGGAGGAGGAACTGCAGTCAAACTTCAAAACCTGAAACTCCACAGTAAGTTCCATACAGAGTAAGTGACCTTGCATGGGGAGGGCAAGGAGAAGATGTACTCATTTAATAATAAACCTGGATTCTTTCCATAGCATTAGTGACACTGATGTGAACTGTTTAATATTGGGGTGGTTACTGTATTTGTGTTTCTTATATCTACATGCATTATTCTTTATTATGTATGTGTGCATAACAAATACTTCTGAGCAAGATTACAGTTATCCTTGCACTTCTGAATCCCCTCACTATTCTCAGCCACAATCAGCTCCTCCCTTTGACATGTTCCTGTGCGTTCTCCCCTAACAACATTCAAAACCACGTTCTCAAATGGTGCAGAGCTGGCTAAAAATGGAAAGGGTTGACAATTCCTTGTCACGTTCAGTCCCATCTCTCAACCATGAACCTTAATGAAATCCAGAAGCTTGTTGTAGAGCTCCAGGACACCCATATCTGGCTTAAGATGTCATACAAGGAAAAAACTCCCTTCAGTTACTCCTTGAAGAGCTATAATGGCACATTGTTGGTTACTATGTCCTCTTGGATAGTACCCAAGGCAAGTGTTATTAGGGCTGATATTAAGCATTTGAGAGCTTACAAAACTGCAGTTCTTTTTTTTTTTTCTCCCCTTGCATACCCATGTTAACTAGTAACAGCTGAATGCTTGTATTAAACAAATTACTTCCTCAGTAAGATCTGACTAATTTCTCAAGCATTTTTTGGACAGCTGTTTCATTTTGTAATAATTTGTCATAACCTCAAACAGAATAATTGATTACTAACCTCCTTATGAGGGTCCTTGTGCGCTTCTAATGTCTTCATGATTGTGAGCTCTGCATAATTCTTAAACCTTGCTGGCTGGTTTCTTAGAATTTCTCTTAGAACTTTCAATGCCAAAGCTCTAATTGCATGCTAAAGATTTAATATTAAAATAAATGAGTTATGTATCTTTAAACAGACATAAGTTTTAACATTTGTGTAGCAGCTGGATGAGTCTTTGATAATGGAAAAATATCAGATTATGCTCTATGCATATATACAGTACGAACCTAGTGTTAACAAATAAAGCTAGAAAAGAAAGTCTCCAGTTTCTCACTCTTCTCAATCTCTCTTTGTAGATAATTCAGGTGGCATATCATAAACATGCTGCTAACCTAATCGCGTTATCGACGCTACCCAGAAGTTAAGTTGCAAACAATTTCACTCTTCACAAGTTCTGATGAAACCTTTAGCATCACATCAAGCATATACACTTTTGAAAATTTTTTTACAAATTATTATTTTTTAAATGAAAAACAAGTATTAGTGTCTTTTTGATCCTCAGTAATTTCAAAAACATGGCCCTTGTAGAGAACAATTACATAGAACTCAGTCTCTTCACAATGAGCATTACTGTATTTTACAAACGTATTTTTAGACACTTTGCCACACATGATGTTTTGATATTCTAGGTTCCACCAGGGGCTATTAACAGATAAGCTTTGAATCCCAGTGAAAAATGTTTCATTTAATTTATCGTGTGGGAATCGACAAATAAGAATACTTGAGAAGGTAAGTATTACTGATGCCCTTTTCACCATCAGGGCATTCAGACTTCATGACATTTTTGTATTTCCACAGTTTTTTGTTTTTCAAGACTAACTGGAATTTGTGCCCTTCCTACAACCCATACAAATTTCAAAGATACTGAAAGTAAACTATGTGCTTTGTTAACGTTCTTAACTGGATTAATCTGAATATACCTCTTTATCTCCAAGTGTTTCAAGCAGCAAAAGTAGTATTGTTTTGAAGTGCTCATCCCAAACACCGAAAGACTCTTCCTGAGTTAACTTCATGAGCTCGTATAGGGCAGCCTTTCTTTCCTCAACTCTCTCATTATGGTTTGATAACTCTTTCAGTAACTCTGCAACCAGATCAGAATGGTCCATGGGAGGCTCTGTCAGAAAGGAATAAACAAACACAGTTCTCAGATCACTGCAAGTAAATATTAGTGCCTGCTGTACAACTGAAGGATATTTTCTAGGATGGCTAGCTGGCTTTCTAGCATGCTTTCATTTTTCTCACCAAATTTGTCTGCAAAAATTGCAATTTGGCTACTACATTTTCAGTGCAGCCAACATTGCTGAACAAACTTACAATTGCCCAAAAAAAAGTACGATGATATTGCAAAAAACCCACTGTAAGCTAGTTTACTGCAAAAGTTTTTATGCTTGCAATATCCAAAGTGATAAGTACTCTGCATCCTTTTAAATCTGATCTATACACAAAGAGCTACCTCTTCCATATGACCCTTCCATCCAAGATGATAAATTTGTCTTTTCTCCGTTAGTATTACAGGATTGCTTAGACTTTTGTAAGCCATGGTTCCACAGCAATAGCTAGGTTGTTAACACAAACAGGGGGAAAAAAAATGCACAAGAATGGTGCTTGGTACAAAATAGCTGAAACAGAAGCAAAGCAAGGCCGTTAGTCCCACAGAGATTCCCGATAGCAGTCATTATGAGATGGCTCTGGGTTTTAGTTTTGATTAGAGAGGATTCCATGATTATGGAAAAATGCATTAGTAACACGACCCGTATTTGTAAACACTGGACTGCAAATGGAGAGATCTGCAACCAGTCAAGAAACTTAAAAATGGTCTTAATGAAAATTAAATATCAAGTTGTTGCCTTTATTCCATCATCAAGATCCATTTAGCCTTTAAGAAAGAAAAGCAATATAGCTTCCATCTTTGCACTGAGACTTTCGGATAAATTAACAGAAACACACATTTTTTTTTCCTGGAAAAAGGTTAAAATGCAAATGTTCCTGCACTGCGTCTTTCCTAAAATCATTCCCTTTATCAACACATGAAATACATTAATACATGAAATACATAACAAATTTATTAGGTCATATACAGCCCTTGAACATCTTATATTACTGTATTCAATGTTGTGACTTATAAATGCTGTACAAAGTACCTGTACAAAGAAACAAGTAAAAGCTGAATACCACATATCAAGTATCTCAAAATCACAAATCAGTTACCTTAAAAATCACACTGTTTTTGTACCCAACATTCTTATTTGCATTCTGTTTTGCATGAGTAATCAGGAGCACAAGCACCTGAAAGCAGAAACTTTTTTTCTGCGAGCACTTCTACTGCCTCTATATTAATGCATGCTTTGCAGACTCTCTAAATGGATCATTAATGTTTGCCTAAAGGACAGAGTGAAATTGCATTAAGCAGGTTATTAATTAGTACAGATGCGCAGAATGGACAATCACTTTTACAGAAGGAAGATCATTACTTTTATTACCAGAACTATTACATTTGTTCTACCAAACTGTGAGGATTACAGCTATAGGAAATCCTATTTTGGGGAATGCATATTGACACATAATTAGCAAAACTATCCATATCTGTTTGAATAAAGTTATTTTCACTGTGGAAGTATCAGAATGAAAGAAGTGGCAACTTGTATGTATGGAGGGAAGGGGTAAAGACAGGAGAAGGTAGCAGCCATGTCCATGCATGAATAAGGGAAGGAAAGAAGCTCCATTAGTGGAGGAAATAGCTGGAATTCCTGAAAAACATGAAGGCAACCAAGAGGGATGTGCCTTCACAGCCTGTATTTTCCATTCCTCTGTATGACTTCGCACCCAGTGTCTCATTTCCATTCTCCAGATAAGAATGGAGACGTGTAAAAGAAGTCATATTCAAAGTCTACTCTCAAAATTTCTTTTTCAGAAAGAAAACAAAACACAAATGAGGAGGAGCAGATGCAACTCCTTCATTTGAATGAATTAAAATAGGCATTAGAGATAGAAATATTTGATGAAGAACAGCTCTTCTCAAACCAATCAAATAATATCCTTTTGACAGGATAAACAGTGTAGGGGTTAAAAGGGAAAATGTAGGTATGTCCTGAATTTAGTAAAGGTTTTCCTACTGTCACCCACAGCATCTTAATACAGAAGCTATGCAAACACAGCGGCCAAAAAAGCCAACTAAGTGGGTGCAAAACTTGATGAATCACTTGCAGGGTGACTGGACTATAAATGGCTTTCTATTAATCTAGGAGTGATGTCCCTGCTCAGGTCTGTGCAGACCCTGGTTCTGTGTGATGCTTTTGTTAACACTATTGAAGGAATATGGAGACCACTTATAAAATCTGCAGACAACATCAATTTAAGAGCAGTTGCAAACATTCTGGAGAACAGGATAAAAATTGAAAATTATCATGATAAATCAGAGGAATGGTCTGAAAGAAAAAGATGGTAAGTTTAAGGCAAAACACACAAGCAGAAATCTTAAGCCCATATACAAAGTGGCAGGTAAAAAGGAAGATGTTTGGAAAACACAGTCCATGGAAGGTAAGCTGAAATAAATAAGCTTCTTTGAAGAGGAACACTGTTTTTCAGTCAGAGACTGTGGACTGCTTTTAAGGAGTCTGGAAGTGACTTAGAAAGCCAGGTTACCCTATGCTCCGGATAAACAGCATCTCCCTTGGGGGAAAAAAAAAAGTGCTAGTGGTTGGAAGATTTAGGCTGTTACTCTGAAAACCTTTTTACTGTAAGAGGCAAAACACTCAAATGGCCATGTGGGGCACACTGTGGCATCTCCTCCACTGGAAATTTTCAACTGTTAGACAAACTGTCTGCAGAATACATGTTCACGCCTCAGTGCTGTTAACAGGACTATATGAGCAGCTAAGGTTTTCCCATCTAGCCCTGTATTTCTGCATCTTTCTCCCAGTAACACGGGAGGATAGCTGGGAGTGCAGTAAAACCAGGACTTTGTGTCATTAACAGGCAGCAATTCCGCGGAGGTTCTGAAAATTAAAATCTAACGTCCAATGAGCAATTCAGGTTTATGGGAAAAGCATGCAACTCCTAACTGAGTAATTGTAGGCACAAAGTATTTTGCTGAGTGTATCTTTTTTCATGCAGACTTTTTCAAAGTTATCTTAGATGAAATTCTAAAAGTAACATACAAATGACAGAACGCACATGGTATAACTAAAAACTAAGGGTGAACACAGGAACAAATGCAAGTACTTTGTTAAGATCCATTAAAGAGCAGACCTAAATAACGCATTGCACTACTCCTCCAGCCAGGACAAACCAATACTGGATGGGGATGCTTCACTCCAGCCAGTCCTGAGTTTTTACAAAACCAGAACATGCTGGTGCAGCACACACTGCATTTGGTTTAATGCAATATCCAGAAATATATTGTCAGAAGGTATAAAGAGGCTTATCCCATGTAACAACAGGATCCCTGTAATACAGAATCTCGATCGTAAACTGGCTCTGTATGTGGATGACAAAGGTATTTAATTATTGATATTTACATGACATGATTTGTAAAAATTTGCTTTCCCCTCTATTTTTTTCAGAAGATAATAATTGGCGATATGCCTCTTCACTAAAGAGAAGAGAAAACAGAGAAATGCACCTTACTTGGATTTGTTTTTAATTTAATGTAAAGTTAAAGCCAACTTACAGAATAGCTGAATAAAACACCATGTCAGAAAATAGCTTTGTTTTTCAAGAGTTTCTATAGCACATCTTTGCTGGATGGCAGAAGCAGAACAGTCAGAAGGGGGAAAATTCATTTGTCCCTCACTATTAAGAAATCTGTTTACTTAAAAACTGATTTTAATCTATAACTGAATATGAAATATCAGTTATAATGAATAGCAGATTATGAAAACCACCTACTACTTTGTAAAATAACGATAGTACCGATACTTTGGAACCTTCCCAACATTTAGATATAAAAAATTACCCAAAGATATATTAAAAAGAAGCTCTAGAAGCCTACAAAAAACCAGCCCAAGTTCCTGGATTTACATGGGCTAGATGAACCACCTTCCTGGTAAAAGCTGGTTTTGGGGGTTTTTTTGATTTGTTTTGGTTTTTTTTTTTTTTTTTAAAGAATGTTTAGTCAATAGAAAATGTCAATGTCATGTTTCAAATACAAATATTTTACTAACAAAATACTTAATCTTTTACCTAATTCCCAAACTGGTTTGATCCAGTTTTACTTCCTTGCTGTAATTCTCCCCCCCACCCCCACCCCCCTTAAATTCCTGACATAAAGCAATCTGATAAGTAAATTTATATTGACAATACTGCTACAGGATGTGCTACCAGAAGTATACAATATCGTTCAGTATTTATCTCATTTTTACCCTTAATCTCTACAAATACCACATAATCCAACAATGTCACTCAAAAGGATCACTTACAAAGAAACTAATTCGAAATACAGTATTTGTAAAAACCTCTCAAAGAAGCAGCACTGGTGATACGTACATTGCTAATAATAAATCCAGAAACTGAACTAAAAGATGGAAAATCTCACCATTTTTCTTCTAGCACAGAATGCAATCTGAAGCTTACCATCAGGAAATTGCTCTGCATCATCATCAAACATGGCTTCTTTCAAAGCAGATTTATTAAATGAACTGATACCATCAGAATAATTGTATGGGTTATAATCTCGTGAACGTGGCGAGGAGTGGGGAGGCATTGTGTTGAGTAATGATGTTTTGTTATCAAGAGCTGTTCGGCCTGTATCACTCACACCACTTCCTGCTCGTAGGTCTACTATTCCAGAAGCACTGCAAATCTGCAGGAAAAGAAATATCATATGAGCACTTGCACTTTTCAATTAACTACATTACTAATTCATCTATGTAGCAAAAAGTTCACAAATTTCAAAAGGTTCAAACTAGCCTTCAAATAAGAAGTCTTAGAAACAGTTCCCTAAACTTTGCCTTCCTTTAACAAAAAAAAAAGTCAGTATTTTATCTCAGAAGTTTGATGCTAAGAAATTAAAAACATGTTTAAGTGCATACATATTTGGTAAGCTCAACAAATCTGAAAGCCAAAGTTCCATGAGACAGAAGTTTAAAACACTGCATGTAGCAATGAAAAACCCACAAGTTTTGTAAGGAATAAAATAAAACCTTTGGAAAAACATGTATTAAGGTGCAGACCTCTCAAAAACTGAACTCCAGCTGTTTTGCAAGATAATCTATTTTTAAATTGCTAATGTTTTAAATAAACAAACAGCTAGTGCTACTTAGAATTAGCATTTATATTTCCAAAATGTGGTTCAAGACTAGGAACATATTTTTCTAAAGCTCTGAAGTAATTTAGGAGAAACATCCCATTTCAGAAGTCGTAACATAGAAACCTACTGAAAAAGATGCTTTATCATCTGTAATAAATCAGTCATTGGCTTGGTTTGCTGATACTCACCGAATCGCCATCATCTTTTTTGGAATCTCGTTTTACAGGCTCATTCATGTCTTCCTGACTACGAAAACTGAAATTCTGAATGGCTTCAGTGACTCCACGAAGAGAGCTGTAAATATCTTCAGAATTCATATTTTCAGTGTCATAGTCAAATGCACTGTGGCCATGGAGAAGGACATAGGAATTAAGATGGATTTATTTTGTGTCCCCATGTTTTTAAATAACATTAGCATGGGACTACAGAGACTCAAGAAATATTAATAACATTACTATTTTTCTTAAAACACGTTAAGGAAGAAAGTTGGCTCTCCACATAACAAAACTGTATTATGGTACATGTTAGTAAGGGTATTGCCACTGACAGAGAAAGCACTGGCAGTAGCTAGCAAAGGGAAGGGCTACATTATGTAGCAGCATCTGCTGGAAGAAACATACTACTTTTGCTCTGTTTTACTCTTATGAGTATGAAACAACTTGGATTTTTACACCACTCTCTCTTTCTGAAAAAAGTTCCAAAGTAAGGAGGACTGATAAAACTCAACAGTTTTCACAGTAAGTTGATTGCTAAAAGCAAAATTACAAAAATCCACTTTGCTGGCAATATTGGTACCACAAAATTAAAGACCAGAACATTTATGAACTACTACTTTTTTAGTCTCCCCAACATTGTCTGGTTTGATGACGTAGCTGACCTATTCTAACATTTGCTAGAGATGAACACTTCTGTTCCTTCTCTTGCTAATCCATTTGCATTCCAAGGTGCACAGCCCCTCCCACCTCAGGCCAGCCCTGGCACTTGCCACACCCTTCTGGGAGGCTCAACAGTTCACTGTACTGTCATTCTGTGGAGGGAGGGGGATTATTTTTCAGCATCTGTTACGTTGTGCAAAATTCGCTCCACGCTTTCACTGTTGGGGTTACAATTTTGGAGAACATGTAATGAAGCCTTAGATGCAGAACTGTAGCAACACCAGCCTACGTTACCTTGGTGACAAAGTGTTCTGCGATGTATTGGTTGGGGAAGTGAGAGGACTTGACCAACTTGCTGGGGAGCGTGGAGTAGGTCTTGTTAAAGGACTTCCCATTGATCCCTGGAGGAGGAGAGGTGAGAAGAGATAATCCAGTAGGACTTCAGCTTCCCTTTTAACTTATTATGGTATTTATTTATTTTCTAGTGCCCAGAAACATTTAAAGAGCTTCTATTTCATTTCTTGGATTGGCTAACCAATTACTAGTAACTTCAATCACATATAAGTTTGAAATGAGCAAAGGAAAAGATAAACTACTCTTAAAAAGCACATTCAAACTTAAGTCACTTGGAAGCAACATAGACTTAGAAAGTATCATTCTCCGGAGGAAAAAGAAAAGGCATTCCATGAGGAGTGATATCTGCTACTACGACAGACTTCTACATAGGATTTGCGTTGCCTCCCCTCCTCTACCAACCTTCTTGCTCTCACAAATAACTCTACTGAAATGGACTTATGTTCAAAACACCAATAACTTCAGAAAGAATAGTAAGAGAAGTGTAGATACCTGACCACTGTTGCCTGTGTTCCGGAGATGATTATGGAGAAGCTTTGTGGCTCCATCCTGAAATGTTTTTGGTAAAGCACCCAATAGCATTGTAAACTCTGGAGTGTTGAGTTCAAAAAGGGAAATCAGCACTGACTGTGCAGCCTAGAAGAAAAAGACACAGATTGAAGACATTAAATTGAGTTTCTAAAGTAATTTTATCAGCAAGAGATGCTATAATGAATGGTAATCACAAAAAGTTGCTTAAGTCTTGATCAAGCTTGAATAAAGATGTTAACAGATGTGAACAAAAGCAATTCATATTTGCTGGTAAGCTGGAAGTTCAGATATTGATAAAACCAGGCGCACACAACAATGAGCTTACACTTTGCACAATCATTCTAACAAGCAGTCTTTCAGAAACATGCTCCTCAACCCCCGAATCCCTACTTACTAAAAAAAGTACTGAAGGAATTCACAAAATGGCTTTTAAAAGGTTTGGCAAGTTGAACAAATTTAGAGAGGAATAGAACACACGAGGCAGGAACAAGCCTGCAATTCCTTCTCCTGAGTTCTGCAAATGGTAATTAGAGATGATGGATAATCAACACACTAGCTTGAAAAGGAACAGTTATCACTTCATAAATTAAAAAAAACCCAACCAAACAACAAAACAAACAAAAAACCAAAGAGAGACCCTAATTTGCAATGAGGCAGTCTTGATTTTGAGTTGTGATGACAGCACTTGATACTCTTTATAACTTATCCTAAAGCCAAACTAGTTAACCTTCCCTCCTTCCTGCCCCGCTTCCTTTATCTCTTTAAAAGACAGGCAAACATCATGAGCAATAATTTAGCTGGCTACATATTCTGAGGATGAAAACTGTTAAGTATTGGAGTTCGCAGTCTACTGGACATCACCTCCCACACCCTCAATTTTAATAGTTCATCTTTAACGTCATCCTCATCCTACAGCATGTTTTACTATATTTTTTTAATCTGAATCAAAAATCAGAGCTCTTTACTGACAAAGCAACACAGTAAGTTACACAATGGTTGGGTTCCCTCTAGTAAAGGAATGTTGACTGCATGACTTAGTAATGTTTGTACAGTTTGATGAATATTCACTGGATAGGCCAACAAACCTGTCAACATAGCAACTAAACTAACACGCAATGAAGGGCTAAAGATTAAGTTCTCCAGAATTGTTTAATAGTTTCTTTGTGGTACGAAACTCTGATTCTAAGATTAACCAACTATGTCTAGTTTATACAGCTCACCATCAAGGTCTGCCATGCACTGGAGAGAACCAGTGCCTCATGCTAGACAGAATGATAGGCAGCTTGCTTAAGCAGCAATATACTTCAAGTAAGTAGTTTAGAAAATTCTTTAGACATTTATTTCCCTCCTTTTGCTTCCAGAGCAATGAACTGTAGCATTTTTTAATTAAAAGTAGAAAGCCAAGGTATGAGCACACATACCAGCACACATCTTAGTATTAAGTTTAATGACAAAAATACTAACTTGTTAGATTGCCACAAATTATCTTTGCACACTCGTGACTGGCTGTTTTCTTTAACTTTTATTCCCTTCTCCCTCTGATAGCCTTCCCTTCAAGTGAACACCCTGAATGCCCTCTACAAATGTCTTTAATGTTTCTCTTTCCCTTGTTATTTCTTATGGTCAGTCTTTTAACAGAAATTAATACAAAGCAACACTAAAACATATCCTGCAACTGAGCAAAGGCTTGGGAATTACCACTTTCCTTTTTCTGTCCTGTTATCCATGTCTCCACTCCATAACACTGTGTCTGTTTAAGCTGCCAATAAAATAACACAAGAGACAGTCCAGGGTCGTATCAGGAAAGGAACCGATACCATCAAGTCTGCCCAGAACGAAGCTCAACCTGAAGTATCAAAATTGATAGACTCACAGAAGGTTTTCAACTATGCTATTATCTGTTTTCTCTCTCTCTTCCTTGAGAAGAAAAAAAAAAAAAAAAGCATTTTAGAGTATTTGAAGGTTTTTCTTCTCAGTGTAAGCGCTCTCTCTGGAGATTTAAGTCCAGTCATACAGATAACATCTTTAGAAGTCTGTAATAAGGATGAGAAATAAGTTTTTTGGTTTTGTTTTGCTCTTAGAAGAACCCTAAGAAGATTCTAATTCTTTTCAGAAGAATTCTAATCTTAGAATTAATCTAAGTTCTGAAACATAGGATTTTACCTTCCAGAAAGAAGTCCCATGTCATTGAACTGCACTAAGAGTGCCCAACTTCAGACTAATAAAAGAAAAAAGGATTTTTCATAATGCTTACTACTGGAAATGTTTTTACTAAAAAAACCCCAAACCCATCAATTACACAGAAATAGACTTGGCAAAAACTTTTAGTTTAAAGAAATCATAATAAA